>NC_087524.1:21766315-21791315 GCF_963921805.1 Phalacrocorax carbo
TTTTAATAGCTTCCAAGCAGAAACCCGAGAAGGATTTTTTTTTAAGCCAGACTTGGTCTCGATATATCAAATTACCTTTCTTTTAGATGTCGCTTCAATTATAACGTGAAGTAATATCATTAAAGGAAACTTATTCTACTATTTATAGGGCTTGATCTTTCATTTTTTTAATGTCAAAATTATTTATTTGGCCTGTTCGGCTCCAGATGTGACTGTTGAGGGCACGTTAATTTATATTCAGTTTCCGTGGGCCCCTGTCCCCATCTGTACATCATTTCTGAATTTCTTTTTCTCCCCGGGGACTTCACCTATTCATATCGGAGGCTTCATTTGCTGTGTAAACAGAATAAACAGACAATGCAAAAATCCCTACAATACTGTAAAATAATTCTTTTCAACAACATAGTGGATCATGTTTAAAAAAACATTGAGAGGGCGATACGTGCGAGGCAACAATTTCTCTCTTTATTGCACTCCTGAGGGAAGACTCATCTTACTATGGCGCGTTTGCGCCGGGTTTGATGAGTTCTTTTTTTATTAAAACATGTCTCTCAAACTGCCTTTTTTTTTTTTTTTTTGAGATAATCCTAAAATACGCGGGGTTTGCTGCGCTCGGTGCTGCGCCGGAGCGGCGCGCTAATGCGGGACATCCCACGCGCTTAGCGATTAAATGCACTTTGCATTTCATGCATCTTTGGGTGGAAAGGGAGGAAAAAATGACAGAAGGGAGATTTTTTCTCTCTTGGTTGGGGTTGGTGGTTGTTTTTTTTTTTTTGACATTTTGCGAATAAAGAGGGATGCCGGGTTATTTATGCTGGGATGTTGCTGCAAAGTCCTTATCTCCATGTGGCACTAAACAAGGATTTGTTGTGGGATTTGAGAGGGCTGTGTAGTGCTTCAGTGTTAAGCACCCAAAACTCTGGGGGACTGGCACTAATTTCCTCTCTCTCGTAAAACAACATAGTATTCATAACAACTCGAGAGGCTTGACATAAGTAATGATGGCATATGCAGGCGAAGATTACCACCCCAACAGTGTAATCAAGGTGCTAGGTACTAATGCAAGTTAAATTGAGACAATAATGCTGAAACTTGCATTGTGGGATTAGGAGAGTACTTGAAATGCTGACATCGGCATCTCCTGGAAGAGCGCCTGTCTTCCTTTCAATTCCCGTTTATACTTAATGACCTCAAAATTTGTATGTCGTTAACACCGTGTACTGAAGTGGGAGAGAACAAGGTTTGGGAGGGAGAAGATTCCCCGCCTTCGTTGACTTTTGCCTCCGCTGGTAATTGGGGGCGTGCGGCGGGGGGCGAGCGCGCGGGGCGCGCGGCGCGGGGCCCCGGGGGCTGCCGAGCGCGCGGGGGGCCCCGCTCGGCCGGCGAGATCGTCGTTGCCGTCAGCTAAAGGCCCGGCCGATGGAAACCTGAAATAAAGTCGTATTAAAATTTGATGCTCAGATCAATATTGTGGCACCCAGGTAATTAAAGTGGGTTTGTTTATTTGGCTCCTTATAAATAAAAAGGGCTTAATACAGACTAATTACACAGAGCCTTTCATATACTGTAGGATAATAAAGGCGGCAATTTAAAGTGATATTAAATGAGAATTAATAAAGGAATATTGAGTCACTTTGACTGCATTAAGCTGCATGAAATGATTTCTTATCTCAATTTAACTTTCTGTCCACAGTTTAATGATTGATAAGCTTGGAATTTTTACAGAGGTAATCTAAACAATATTTGATTGCTACGTTGAATTAATAACAACAGGCCCTTTCTCCTCGCTCATCAGCATATCGGAAGAGACGCTCCTTTTCTCTTTAAGCGTGATTTGTATAATACTTGGGCTGGATGTTCTGCTTAGTTCCCTCTGCTTTTAAACAATATTTTGACAATATTTTATTTGTTTGGCTAAGCAGGCGTATCCTCTGGGCGCTTTGTGCTTTTCTGTAGCACGTGAGGTTAGTAACTTACTCCAGCAGATCTAAAGCAGCTTAAAGAAAGGTGAAAGTCATCCTCAAGTGAAAAACTGAAACCGCATTTACGTCCTGGATTGAAGGTCGTGATTAATCGTGTTCTTTTAAAATGACCCCCAGAGGATTGCACGACCAGAGGACGCATTGGTTTGAATGTTCCAAATTTGAAATGAAGCGACCTGGATTTACTCTCCAAAAACTGTTGTTTCTGGCACTGGCTCGTGAAGCAACGTGTGCCGGAATGAAGCCCATTCGATGGGAGAGAGAACTTCTTGGAGGCGCTTTTAATCTCTGAAGCGGCCGAAAGGAGGACGGGAGGTTTTGAAGTGCAAGTCCGCTTTATCTGTGCAATTAGAACGTTTAAACGCGTTGGAAATTTCGGTGCTTTGCCGCAGCTCCGGGCGCGCCGCGGTGGTGCCGCGCGCCCCGTGTCGCAGCCCGTTAGCATCCCTGCCCTCCTCCGGGCTGCTGAGCAATGCGGAAGGTCAGGACCTCGTGCCGAACGCTTTTTCTTATATATATATATAACAAATTGCCCGTATTGTTCATTAATTTCTGTCTTTGAAATGCCACGTCAAGCCTCCCAAGGAGCTTGCGGTGCCAGTGTCCCCTGGACAGCTTCTCACCATGGTCCAGTGCGAGTTCCTGATGAAATTACAGGTGCAGGGAAATGCAGAATTAGAAATATATCTGATGTTGCAATACTTGTGAAGCTATAGCTTTGTTGATGACAGGACAATTCCGTTTTTGACAGTTTAATTTACTGTTGCCAGTGGACAAGAGCAAAAGGAGAACGTGGGGTTAGCCACCTGCCCCCTCGCGCTGTGTTTCACATGCTAGGTTGCAAAATCATGACTCCCTCAACCTGTCGTGCTCAAATGAGAAGGTTTTCAGCTGGGGAAATGGAATACATCAGTGCAGGTAATATTGCCTGACCTCATAAAACAAAAGGAAAAATTGCAGATTCTGACAGCCATTATGAATCTTGTATCAGCGTCCAAACGGCTCGGAGCCGAAGTACGGTACATGTTTGTAATAGGAAAAAAAAACAGGGTTGCCACATTGACTTGCAATATGGAGCAAAAAATGACTTGTCAGTAATTCGTTCTGGGATGTTAAAGAGGCTGTTGAATTTACTGGTAGATACACAGCCAGCGTTTAGCCTGGAGCAGCGTGCGGAAACGGCGCGCTCGCAGAGGTGGTCTGCTCCACTCGGGCTTGGGCTTGGGCAGCGCTGGGATTAAAGGGCCGCGTGTTTCAGGCAAGCCTTGTTGCTTCAGAAATCGCGCAGCCTTTTTAATCACGCGCGCCGAGAAGGGCACGTTCTCTCGCTCTTAAACCAGATGATTTTGGTTTTGAAAGCCTTTGGACTACAGTGTTTTCCTCAAAAGCCTGAAGTGGTGCGGTGTCAGGCTATATACCCAGTTATGATTTTATTTCTATTTGAAGAAGTGATTTTATTGAGTACGGTTGTTCTCTCCAGTTCCGTGCTAAGTTTTCCTAAGCACTTAATTTCTTGATTTCTTGTGCTTTTCCGCATTTGATTTTGTACATTCGTACATCTCATTCCTCTTTGGGTTTCCTCGTGGGGCTTTTTATACGTTTATTTGCAGGAGGTTCTGAAAATGAGCGTTATCAGGGTGATTTAGAAAGCCAAGCAAATTAAGGATGGAGGCCGTCGTTACGCATCTCTCTGCCTGCTTGCAGTTCTGGAGTTTCTTGCAGACCTTCACTGATTGGGTTGTATTTGATGATAAAGTGGTTCTGCTAAAAGTCTGTTAATCAGATTAGTTTAATACACTTTCAGTAACTATTTTTATGCGTTTAGATTCGGTTTTTTTAGCCTTTCTAGACTTCTTATTGCCATTTGGAAGAGGCAAAGGCCGTTACACCACGTTTCTGGTGGCGGGTTTTCAGTCGTGCCCAGGTAATGCCAGGTAAAGGTGCTTCTTCCTCTGCCCTCAGACTGTTCCCTTCCATGTTTTTTGGTGCTAGAGAGAACCACTCTGAGTCTGTAGTTCTCAGTTGATGAAAAGACAGCAAGCTTTCATCTTCTGCAGCTTCTCCTCTTCCAAGTTTCCCTGTTTTTTGGGGGTGTGTGTGTAGCTTTAGCGCTCGGTGTCGCTGCACAGACTGTGCTGGACCGCGCAGTAGCTTCATCTTGGGCTCGATGATGGAGAGCAACGACTTTCTTCGACTCTTTGGGGAATAAAAGCTCTTTTTGCCTCGGCTAATTGGGCTGGCGTATGTGTGGGCAGGTTATCCTCTCACGCCGGCTGCCGCAGTGGTATTTACCCGTCTCCCCCGCCTCCGGCGGAGCCTCGCACACGCCACCGCGCTCTTGGCCTCTTTGTGTTTGCTGGAACTTGAGTGCACTTGAATTAAATTGCAGCTCATGAATATGACGAGAGCATCGGGATGTTGAAGGGAAACGAAGCTGGCGGGGCGGGCGCGGCCATGGCACACGGCGCCCGCAACCCGCCGGGAGCCGGGCACCTCGGTGTCCTCCTCCCCCAGCCCGGGGTGAGAGGCAGCTTGAAAAGGCAAATATGGGAACCAAACCTAGGAGATTCTATTTTTAGTTCTTCTTAACTGAAGATTACATTCTTAAAGATGTCTAAAATACTAGCTTTATTCATTCATAAGGACTGTTTGTGCAAACAAAGTGAAATACATATCTGTAGTAATGTATATATGCATTTAAGTGATCTGAAGGACCTTACGTAAGGGAGCAGCCGCTACCAAAAATCTGCGAAAGAAAATAAGAGTATATTTCAATAAATACAAAATGCTAAAATTCAGTGAGACACATGGTAGATTAGATGAAAAGGTTACCCTGCAAAATTGAACACCATCCAGAAAGGATGAAAAATGTTAAATTACAAAAGGGCGTAGAATACAAGTTTTCAGAATCAAATACTAATTTATTAGCCACCCATGTATTAAAACCATCACTCTGTAGTCTACTGTTGTGGGTACAGCCAGCTCTGCCGCCAACAGCAGACGTGAACCCCAGATCCCCTTGGTAATTTAAGTTGGTGTGGCTTTTGAGGTAATTAAAACACAAAGACAGTGACACAGAAAAAAAGGATCGAGGTTGGAAATGCCGTTATTGACCTGTGCCTGGGCGTGGTTCCTTCTCAGGGCGTTCGTTCACCGCCCGTTACCCACGTGCCTACCACGGGTTGAGGATCTCGGTGAGCTTCGTGGTCGCGGGGACGGAGGGAGCTGCTGCTCCGCCGTGGTGGTCGGGAGCTCCTCTGCGAGGCCGGGCGGTGGGCGGTGGTGTGCTCCCACCCATCCTTGCCGTGGTCACCGTGCCCTCCCGAGGGAGGCGAGGAGGAGGGTGCTGTCCCTTTGGGGCTCGCTGGGTGCACCCTTCCTCCTGCCTCCATCCCCGGGGGATGGACCATCTCCCCGGGTAGCTGCACACAGCAAACGTTTCCACTGATCACGCAGGGATGAATGAACTTGGGGTCTTGGCGTCGGGTTTCCCGGGCACCCGGATGCACGTTTGCCCCGTGATTCCTCTCAGCGTATGCAAAGATTTTTCCACAAATGTTTTTCAGTTGTAAGTTTACTCGCTTAGAAGAAAAGGTACGTGAAACTCAAATTACTACAGAGGAAGGAAAAAGAAAAAAATTGGGATTGTTGCTGGGAGAAGGACAGCAGGTAGGAAGGGTTACAGTGCTGCGATAGTGGGGAGATACGGGGGGGTCGGGCACCTGAAGGAGACGGGCGCACCGAGGTTTGTTGCAGTGCAGCAGGTGACTGCAGCTCTTCCAGTGATGCTGCGGAAAATCTCTGCAGTTGTCCATTCAAATAGGCGTAAGGCCACTGGCTGGAACGGGCTCACGGCACCTTCTGTATTTGCAGCTATTAATAAATCGCTTTTCCATAAATTATCATTTAACGTCTTCCGCTGTCAGAACGAGCAAGCCTGTGGACTGAAAATATTGATAAAGATTTTGAGCTCCTTTTAAAGGTGTTGCATTTTTCGAACGTGCATTTCAAGGTTTTATTTCTCACTCCTAGCTTATTTTTAGAAAGCTATTCTTAGAATTCAGGGTTTTTTTCCGGGACTGAAAAAAAATCCTCTCTGGTTCATATGGATGCAGATTAACGAAAGGGAGGACATCCTCTTCCCCTTCAATCACTTACGTGCCGCGTTTCACATTACCGGGTGACTGCGTCTTTCCTTTTTAACGGCTGAAATGGTTTGCAAAGGCCACTTCAAGTTTCTCGGCTTTTCACTCCCTTTTGTGTGAGACTGTCAGCGCCCGAGCCCCGGCCATGACATGCACAGACCAGCTGGTTTTTCTCCTTCAGATCAGCGGCTCTGGACAGCTTCTCTTTCTCTGGCAGCCGCTTCAACCTGCTCTGTCTTGTCATCTTCGAGTTCAATATCTGCTGCTCTGAAGGAAAAAAAAATGGGATGGGTTGGACCATTGTATTTGGTCTTTTGACCCTCCATGTTGCCCATGAGCAGTGAAGGATAACTTTTGACAAGCCATGTCAGATGTGACAGGCAATCTAGTTGGGTTGAGTGGAAATGTGCTGTACAAGTTTGAAGCCTTAGTTGGGGGCATTTTCCTGGTGTTCAGTGCATTTAGATTGACACCAGACCTCAGTGTTGTTCGTTGCAGAGCCCCGCGTTTCCAAAGCGTGCGGTTTTAACAGCTCAGATGGAAGCCTTTCACATGCGTTTTGCATCTCATTCCACCAATCCAATGCACTATAGCCCTCGCCGTGTTTCATTTTCCATCCCTCAGGAGCGCACATTAAATTTGGTCATCATCTATCTGCATGTTTGATTTTTATTTTCTTGTAGGTGGTTATGTTTTACCTTTCCATGTTTTTCTGTGTTTCCCTAAGTCATCTGGGTGTGATGTGATAGACAACTCCAAGTGCGCTGTTATGCTAGAAGTTGTTGAATATTGCGAATTATTCAAAGAGCATTGAAGGAACCTTGCTAACCTTGAAACTGCTTTCATTTCCGAATTAATTATTCAGAAATGTTGATAGTAGAACTTTTGTGGGAAGCACATTTTCTGCAACGCAATGTAGGCGTCAGTCAAGATCTGCTCTTATTATGTTCCTTCATTAACGGGTTGTGATATGTAGTTACGCTTCTATTTAAATTAGTTCTCATTATGGATGCGAAAAGCTAGCAGATAACGTCCTCCCCGGTAGCCTATTGAAACCCAGAGCCTATCAGCGCTGGTCATCTGGCTCACTCTGAATTTCTACTTGCTCTTACCTTCTGCGAGCATCCCGAGTGCTGATCTCTTCCCGCTAACGGCTTCCCTGGCGTAGTTCTCCTCTTACCCCATCTCAGATCCACATGGTGTGTGATGGGCAGCAGCAATAAATTACGAGAAATTACCTTTCAGATGCCCCAGTCCCCTCCAGCCTGGTCGCCCGCGCGATACCTTCATTTCCCTCGCTGCCCTCTGGCGCGGCATTTTCCTTCCCCTTCTCTGGCGTCGCACCAGGCCGTTGGTTTGTGGGTCTGCGGGTTTCCAGCTGGCTTCTCGCAGCCGCTGCCCTGCGCCCTGCCCCTTGGACATAAAGACGCGTATTTGGTTCCCCCATCGCTTCCAAGCCACACGGTTCTTCATCTTCTTGCCCTTTTTAGCTCAGTGATTAGTACTTGGATTGGCTGAATTTGAAAATGATACAACTCTTGGAAGTGAGTCTTTGGGCCATTTTTACGACCTGTGTTACATGTCAACCGCAGAAAAGGTTGGTTGGTTGGGTTTTTTTCTTGCGCAGCTGCAAGTACAGGCAGTCAGGGCTTCTTCAGCGTCTCTGCTCGAGCCAGTTTCGAAGGTTGATCCGTAGCTCTATTTAGAGAAAGAGCTTGATAGTGTTTAACTTTACAGGACTTGTTGAACTGCAGAAACTCTTGGTTCCTCTTTCTATTTTTGTAAAGGTCTGGTCCCACAAGCTTCTGGAAGAAGAAAACTCAAGAGCCACACTGGTTATGGTTTTGAAAGCGTTTTTGGAACGCCACAGTGAAAACAAGCAATTTGGAAATAACAGTTCGGTTTCTCTCGCTCTAAAGAAATTTTTACCGAAGATGTTCCTCGTCTGGAATGGCTGTGACTGGGGCATCTCTTTAATCATTGAAGTCCTTGCCAGCTTTCTTCCTAGCATTTTAATTCCCTTAAATCACAATTAATTTAAATAATCAGTCATTCGTAAGAATAAAGGTTCTTTCTTACCGTGAGCAAATAACAATCCCCCATTTTTCAGAGCTCCCCCCGCACCTGCCCGGCGCAGCAGGGGATTCCATGGTGCTTCTGTCCTTTCCTGCTGTTCCCAGAGGTGAGGAGGGAAACAATCTCCATGCATCATTCTGTTTCCATTTCAACTTGTGAATCCTTTAGGAAGTACGTAATTTGAAGTGTTTTAAAGACGAGTTATGTTATTGATAAATAAGTTATTCATCCGTGGGTGTTGTTTCAGACGTGGAGGAGTTATCCCGTCTTTTTTTCTACCCATCTCTTTCAGTGATTTGTCTTTCAAAAGTTTTATAGGTCCTGGCTTGTGAAGAACTTCGCTTTAAGGGCTTTAAGAGCCTTTAAGTAACTGAAGGATCACTTCATTGTCTGTGTAAATAGTTGGTGTTTGCCTGGGGGGAAATAATAGCTCCTTACTCAGCGTAGAGTTAACTGAGGTCTGTTGTGGCGGCCTGTCTCCTCGTACAGGTGTTCTGCTTGCCTGTGGCTTTCTTGATCCTCTATGTAGGAACGAGTTAAATCTTTTAACGGTATAAAAGATTTAATGTCACAGAAGGCAAGAAAATCCTCAAAAAGCAGGTAATTTTCTTATCTACCTTTCTGTATGAGATTTTTGTTTAGAAAACGAAACCTTTTCCATTTCTACCACAAATAGGAAGAAAACTCTCTGAGGCAGGTGGCAAATAACAGCTAACCTGTTGCTACAACAGTGGAATTGTTTGAAACCTCAGGTTGGGATTTCACAAAGCGTAATTCTTGCTATGGACGTCTGGAAGACATCTCTGCTGGCTTCCAGACTACGGTCTGCAACGCAGTTCAAACATCAAGAAGATACTGGAAAGGGTGTATTTTGTTTGTGTGGTGGGGAGCTCTGACGTGGGCTGTGTTGCAGCCATAGGACTTCATGGACAGAACAGAGACCTTGTAGGAAAGGTAAGTTGGGCTGTAGCAGGCGACTTCACTGCACGAACCGGCTACCTCTTCCGAAAGCACAGAAATAATATCATAAAAGGTAAAGGCAAGTTCTAAATTTCTCAGTATTTTTTTCCTATTTTAAAATTTTTTAATTTTTTTTTCAATTTTTATCTTTTGAAGTTGAGAGGGAAGAATAGCAGAGGTTCATCTTTGGGCAGTACGAATTATTCGGGGGGAAGCTGGCTGTGTGAGCAGATGATGTCCTGCCTTGTAACATGATAAACATCTAGTTTAACCTGTACAAAAAAAGGTGGTTTTTTTTTCCTTAACCATGAATGAAACGTAATAATTTCTCTCCAGCACAGGGCTGTCTGGTTAACTGCACTGCCTTTTTGGACCAGAGGCCCTGTAGCTGCATGCATAATGCTCTGAGCTGGCTTACCCAGCCTTTCAATCAGAGTAAAGTGCCGCTTTTTACTGCAAATTAAGGTTTCGGTTATCTGTTCTTCCTCTCAGCTTTCCGTTTTCTGGTCCAAAACACAGTATTTGCTTTTGGAGCACGCACACAGCCGCTGTGGGTAAACGGGACGTCCCTAGTAGCGGCTCTTGCCGCTATTCCAATGAGAATAGCGTTCGTTGCCATGCAGGAATAGCCGTGCGCTCTCAGGGGCTCGAGCGCGCTGGCCGAGCAGCGCATCCCTCCATCCCTCCATCCCTCCATCCCTCCATCCCTCCATCCCTCCATCCCTCCATCCCTCCATCCCTCCATCCCTCCATCCCTCCATCCCTCCATCCCTCCATCCCTCCATCCCTCCATCCCTCCATCCCTCCATCCCTCCATCCCTCCATCCCTCCATCCCTCCATCCCTCCATCCCCCCACCCCTCCATCCCTCCATCCCCCCACCCCTCGCCTCCCTGCCACCTCTCGGGGTAACCCTCGGTGTTACTGAGCCCAACGTGCGATGTCTTGTTCCTGCACCGTCGCTGCGGCTTATCGCCAGCCTGATGCGTTCCTTCCTTCCATTCGCTTCTGGAGCGCGCTGTATTTCCTGCTGATAAAGGCAGCTGGAATTTCTCCTGAAAGATTATTCAGGTTGATGCCTAATTCAGCAGCCAACAATATCTCCTTTTTATCCTAATGCTAGCAATGACGTGGATAATGATCTTTGTTCTGTTGACCTAAGGGGAGCCGCGAAGACGTCGGTGATTAGAGATGGCTTTCTCGGGGCTGCACCGGCTTCTCGGCCGCGGCAGCTTTTCTTCCGTAACGCCGCCTCGCAGACCGCCGCTGGCCGTAGGACCACGTAAACTGGGTTTTTCTGCAAACATACTTGCTGTCATTGCTGAGATTTTAGTATTATAAAGTGCGTAGCACAAAGGGCTACTGCTTGGTAAGCTGTCTTTTTTGGTTTTTACACTCTCTCCGTGGCTCTTAGACAAAAAAAGCCCTGTTTTCTGTGTTTCATAAGGGTTAAGGTTCGATAGCAGTTGGGTGAGTTTGGCAGAGTTCAGGTTTACCACAGCTCCGGTGCAACTGCTAATTGCATTTGAGTCGATTGTTTTATCACGTTAAGCATTCAGGAGAAGCTGGAGATGAAATAAATAAGCCTTTTGGTTTCTTTAATTGCAGGCTTCCAGTAAGCCGCGAATTGCTGTTGGGGAGGCGCTTGTGCCGGAGATGGGCATTATGGTTTTGCTTCCAGTTTTAGGATGGGGCACTGGAGGTCCCGGGTGGTGGGAAACGCTTTCTTCTGAGCTCTGGGGCCGCGACTTCCCGTGCCTGGAGGCACGTGGGGACAGACGGACGTATTCCAGCTCAGGGACTGCCATTCCTCGTGGTACAGGCAGGGCTCTCAGCCGGCGTTGCTGCCCGAGCCGCGGGACCCCGCGACGGGGACCTCCGAAGTCGTGGTGCTCTGGCAGCGTCTTGCTGGTAAATGCAAGCAACGTGTTAATGAAATACAGCGTCAAGAGCAGCACTTCTCGGTGCTGGTACAGTGCTTTTCAGTCACGCCAGCAGGGCGACACTGCTGGCTGTTGGGTTTTTTCCTCCGAATATTACTGATTTGTTTATTTTTTTTCTTCATACTAGATGTGATTTTCTTCATAAGCCATTCACCTGTGAATTAAAAACAAATTAGACTGCTGGGTCAGTTAAGTCTTTTAAAAAAAAAAAAAAAAAAAAAAGACACAGAGCAAGCAGTTGGCAATAAGCTTGTCCTTTTTGGCACCTGGAATAAAAACAGTAACATAACAGTGCCTTTATATAGCACATAAAAATATGATTCAGGATAAGAATTCAGAGGTCACAGCAAGTGGTTAGCTAAATAGCTCTAGGGAGTTAAAATAGTTTGCTTATACAGAGATAAGGTGATATTTTATGCAGAAAGCCTATGTGTGGTTCCAAGGCGTGATGGTTTTATTGCAGTAAAACAACTTTGAAAATAACGTGCAGAAAAAGTTAAATTATTTTTGCAGACTGCAAAACATATATTGAAACTTACGAGGTGGCTAATTCTGCTCTACTTAAAAATGTCTGTCATCCTTTGCTTTAATTAATGAATCGTGGCTGTATTGTTTCCTACCAACAACTTCCGTCATTTCTTTCGCTACGCGTTGCTTTTGCTGTAAGGCATCGTTACGCCTGAAAAGCCTGACGGTGTGTTTTGGCCGTGGAGAACTTGTGGTAGAACGTTTTGAAGGTGTAAAGTCTACAGGGGCTGAAGTTACTCCGCCAGTGTTTACATTTGGCTGCCAGACTTCGGGCTCCTCAGGGTCCCTTGGCACCCACCGCTGTTCGGATTGTGTCCACAGCTCCAGTGCCCCATAACCGGAGTTGCACCTCGGATTGCTGCCCGTGCTCCCGCAAACGGGCCCTGCTCAACCCCTCCTGCCCCCCGCCGCCTTCCAGGAGGGGTTGTGAACGTGCTGCGGAGGAGCGTGGGGGTTCTGAGTGGGATTCCGGCACCGGCGTCGGAGCGGCCGTCTTCCCCGTGTCTCTGTTCGCACGCCTTTACGGCCACCGAGAGTTGCGTGTTGGCGTTTGCTGAGTATGTCCGTTGTAGGAAGTTTATGGTAGGTCTTCTGTTCTTGAACAGCTGCAGCTGAAGAAGCGTTCACCAGAATGACTACATACGCGATATGCGTATATTCAATTAAAATAACCATTTCAGTTCATGGCGTGCGTTAAGGCCGATATACATACGTGCGTTCATGTAAGCCTTCCTCAAAGTCAAAGACGCCTCCAGCCCAGCGCCCTCCAGGAGGGACCTGAAGTTAATTTCTGTTTCTTCTGAAACTAAAGCAGCTTGTTCTCGGCTGAACTAAACCTGAACATGTTCTCAACCCTCATGGGTGTCTTTGTTTTGGGGGATTTTTAGCTTTTTATAATGTCAACTGGTCCTAGACAGTAACCCTAGTAATAACTTCTCATTTGAATTCAAAGGCTTGTATACAAACACACAAAGAAGTAATTAGATTCTGACAAACTACTTGCTCAAACACTTTATTCATTGAAAAATGTCAAGTCAATGAGAAGTATTCATAAACTTGTCAAGTTTGGCAAATAATTTTAAGCATGGAAAATGTTCTTGGGTTTTTCTTGGAAATTGACTTCAGATTTCCTCTTTAAAACAATTGGAACAATAGGGATCCTTGTGGCTTTTGTGTCTGTCACCAGCAAAGATCTCACATCTCATTGGCACAAAGCGGTAGGAAGAGGATGAAGGCTTTACAATTAACCAATTGCTTCCGGTTATCAAAAGGAGCAGAATTTTAAGCGTCCATGACCAGGTCTTGCAGATCACTGTTGGCTTTGCTCTGATCACTGCCGTGAGTAATATTTACTTTCTCTTCATAGAATTCAAACTACTTTATTCTTGAATAATTCTACAACAGATGTTTTTCAGAACTTATAAATGCAAAAAATAAGCTTAACGAACCATATTTTGTCAAGCTTAGCAGAAAGGCTCACGCTATTTCAGTCCTGGGTTACTTGGGACTTACCTGTGCCAAACCTATCTCCTAGGCCTGGCTCAGGTATGTGCACGCCGTCACTGAGAGTTGGTTGTCAACCAACCGAGAAGGGCAGGAGAGGTGTGATAATAGGTTTGAGGAGAGCGGTGCTGTCGGAGACGTTGCATTTTGTGCCGCCCTGATGCCGTGGATGAGGACTGTAACGTGGCAAAGCCCTGCATGCCCCCCCGCCCAGAGTGATAAAATTTCATAGGATTAAAAAATACGTTGGCATGTTTTTCATTGACCCTGTGGATTTCACATTGAAATGAACGTTGTTTGCAGATGCTTTCAGAAACCAACCCTCAAAACCAAAACAAGAAAAGCCCTAAACGAGAGCGGAGGCCGTGGATTTTGCAGGAAGGCGTGCTTTGCGTTAGCAGATACATCAGTGTTTTCCTTTTCCAGCTTTAAAAGTGTAGCTTTTTCCTTTAGAAGCTTAATTTCTTTCATCAAGATATTAGGCAATTGGTTAAATTCCACGAGAACATATTTAAACATATTGAAAAGATGTACCCAGTGGCTGTTGCTGAAAGGGTACATTCCCCATAACGCACATAATAATGTGGCCGTCCAGGGCTTCGTTCATTAGGGCATTTGATTTACATTGGCCGACCTAAAATTTTATGTAACTTTTTATATATCCAAATTAATGCATTTGTTCTCTGGTCACAGAAAGACCCTACTCATTCGTGTCTCTGCAGCAAAGCCTGTGAGTGGGATTTGACTGCGGTCTCCAGCTGCCGGCAGCTGTAGCGGGTGGTAGGAGCGAGCGAGGTGCGTTCGCGTGCCCCCGGTCCCGCTCAGGGGCCGCAGGCAGGCGAGGATCTGCCTGTGGGAGACGCTGCTTCGGGCTTCGGTCCAGCTCCATCCCTCCAGTGCTGGTGTAGCCACTGAACGCAAAATAAACGGTCTCCCTTTGCTCCGTGGAGCGTATTTCGGCTTTGATTTAGCGTGCTAAGCTGTGGGACTAGGTGGCAGAGGAATCTGGGCAAAAGCTGCTTTGCCAGCTCCGTGCCCGAGTTGAACCTGCAGTGAAATAACTCTTGGAAGTGGAGTCTTCGGAGACTTTGCCTTCTCTGTTCCTCTGTGGCTGCTTACGTAAAGGGCAGGAGAGGGCTGAGGACAAGCAGGACTTGCGTGGATAGAATCTCTCTTCATTTTTTTTGTGGTCTCAGCCTGCCTTTTCACTTAAGTCTCTGTGTAGCCATGGTCATGCTGGCCACCTTGATGTGGCCTTCTTTAGAGATCTTCTAAATTAGAGGAAAAATTAATCCGATTTCTTTGTTGGGTAAACCACTAAGCATCCTTCTTCCATGTCAGGCGTTCAACCACATCAGTTACTTCGATGGGATGGATATTGTATTTGATAAATAACACTCCGTCTGTTATTACTTGACACACATACAGGCCCTACAGATGCGGAACAGTATGGAAATAAATTACCTCTAATTAAGGCAAGTTATTGCTAGCTGCTGTCGTCCTTCCTTGCCTGGCCCCGGGAGAGCTCGGCCCCTGCGCCCCCGCTGCCGAGGAGCGGGGATGCTTGCTCTCTCGCCGAGCCAGCTCGTGCGCTGGTGGCACGGGGCTGCGGGGGCTGCCCCGGCGCCTGACGCCCCGCGCTGGGACCAGCCCGGAGCTGGGGAGGGGGCCGGCACCTCCACCGCCTCGTCCAGAAGAGGCCTCTCAAAATAAACGCCCTTCCGCGGCGTTAGCCTGTTTTACAGTGCTCCGTGCTTTGGCTCTTGTATAAATATCTGCCGCGTTTCCACCAGGAGTTATTGCTGTTATATATTTTACAGACACTTTACTGTCATCTAAGTGGTTTATTTTATTCCCACAGCTAGGAGAAAACTACAAAAGGAATTTTGTAATCTGAATGTGATTGTGGGCAGAGAGTAATGTTTTGAAAAGGAGCTGAGAGTAAATTATATCACTGCTTTATTGTGTTTAAGGAGACTTTTCTATTGTGCTAGGAGTTAACATTAGTTCTCAAAGTTATTAACTGGATGTGGTTTTATTATGACTGTGTGTTTTGTCAATATATGACTTTTTTTGTTAGGTTTTTCGGTGCCAGTTAGGCTGCAACTTTGGCACCGCTGAAGTTTAAATATGTAAACTCAGCTGGTGTTGAAAGTTTGTTTAGGTTTTACCTCCCTCTCACATGCAGCAAATAAAGTAAACATTTTTTTTCCCTGGTAGGCTATTTATAGAGGGGCTTTCTTTGGGTGCGTTGCTGTTACACTGTGTTGTTTTGACAAATCGTATTTGGAGAATCAGACTCCAAATATTTGTAAAGCCTTACGAGATGGCTTTCAGTGGAGATGGAAGTTGTGCTGCTGAGGTGACCTTTCAAGCTGCCACTAAGTGGGTTTTCTGGCAGGAGGTTTGGTGTGAGTGACAGAGCCTTCGCCTCCTCCCCGGGGATGCCGGGGCTTTGCCCCCGCGCGGCGGCAGCCGAAAAGGCGGCTGGATCCCGCAGCGACAGCAGAAACACTTGGCACCGCCGCTGATGTGCTCTAGATAGTGCTTTTTAAAATATATCTATGTTGCCAGCACATGGCACTGTGTGAGTGTTCAGGTGTTTGGTACCATTTCCTCTTTTTAAGGTGTCGATGCTTCTACATCTGCAGAAAATTAAACAACTTTGAAAAGGATAACTCTTGTAAAACTGAAAAAACTCAAACAAATGCAGCCATTAAAATAACGCGCCCCCCCTCCCCTTGCTGTCTCACAGAAATGTACCTGCTGGGGCAAAATTTATCATTAACATGATTTCAGTATTTCGTGGCTGTGTAGGTGTCTTGAACAGCCAGCTAGAAAGGAGGAAATATGAAAGCGTTTTGGTTTTTAACCACACAAAATGTCAGTTGATATCCAAGCGATATCATTCCTCCGTTTGGAAAACAACGGCAGCGGTCTTAAAAGCTTACCCAGATAAAACGAGGATTATCGACAGGAGTGGCGCTTTCCGTGAGCTCTTCTGGAAAAGCAGAACAAAAACCTGTTCCTGGCGTCTAGTGCTGAGCTGTGGCGTGGGATTCTTGTTAAAAACAGTGGGGTTTAAACTCCTTGGAAAGTTACGGCTGTTAAATAGAGTTTCAGGAGCATTATAACAGTCAATGTAGTAGATCCCTTATTGCAGATCCAACTACCGGTTGTATGAGTTGGTAGGAGCATGAGAAATTGCCGACAAGGAAGGACCAAAGCAACTCTACTTTGTTCCTGAGCGTGTGTTTTTCACGAGGCGCAGATACTGCGCAGTTTTTCGTGCGAGCACAAGCACGGGAAGAGAGGTCTAGTAGTCGCTGGGTGGTTTATAGGGTTTTTGCTGGCGTCTGTAATTCCTTTAGCTGACAGTGGTAGTGGGCAGGGAATCAGCTCACAGTCTTCTTTAGAATTCCATCTTTTTAGCAGGAGGGAAAGCAATATGTAATGAAAAAAAAAATTTAATTCGACTTAATTATGCATTACTACAGTTTGTGCCTTGTCCGTTTAACGAGCTGTTTCTGTGCATCTTCGTTGCCATCGCATGTCCATACGGGCCTTAATTACCTATCCCTAATGCTATATGGCTGTCGGGACGGCAGTGGAGCGCTTTCATGTGGCCTCCTCGGGAGCCGCAGGTGCCTCGGCGCCGGGGCTGTCAGCCCAGATGAAAGGGCCTGGCCGGGGCGGGCGCGCGGGGCTTTGATCTCCCGCAGCCGGTCAGCCGCCGCCGAGGGACGCCTCTGAAGAGAGATTTAAAAGTTGGATTTGTGCAACATCAAGTGAAGGGGCTGCGCGGCTCACGCGGCGAGGAGCTCTTTGGTGTGCGTCCCGGGCGGCGGCCGGGAGAGGCACCTGCCTTCCTCCCGTCGAGCCCCATCGCCAGTCTGCCTTCAGCGCTCTTTCAGGTTTTACTCAAACCGTTGGGCCCGTGAAGGTTGATTTGGGTTGCTGTTTGGCTTCTCCCTCTCTGAACACACGGTAAGAACCCATACATCTGCACTGTGGATTTGCCGGGCTGTTCAGCAGTAAATATAAAGTGCGGGTATGGACCACGTAAAGCAAAAATATTTCACGGTGTGTGCAAAAACATGGTTGATAGACTAGAGGAGCTGCTTCTGGGCCAAGCTGACACGATCCACGCAAGGAGCAGTGGATCTCCATCACTAAATAAAGTGCTATCGTGAAGTGTAATGTGTTCCTGTGAATTACGCCATTACCTGGTGAGGTCGGTGTTGATGTGGCTGCTTACACCGCTGATGTTTGCATATCGTAGTTTCTAATCAAAGCCAGCATTCATTTTTTTTCCAGATGTCTGTTTCAAAGTGTACATTATTTAAAAAAATATATATATATTTTAGAGTCACAGGAAGAAACTTCCTTTGGTTCTGCAACCTCTATTTTTTGGCTGTCTAAAAAGAAGCCGTTACAGACAGGAGAGTGTGGGGAGGCATCTCCGCCCTTCTGCAGCTCTGTCATAGGAGCTCTTCTGCCCTGTGATTTGTATCCTTGCGTTTTAACTAACGAATAGAGCAGGCGTGGGGTCGAGGGAGCATCCAGAGCTCGGACCACAGCCCAGCGCCTGGGGATCCCCCCCGGCCCGGGGTGCCCCTCTGCCACGGGCGCTGCGGGAAGCTACTTGGCAGCGACACTTAAACGTTGCTCTTCAGGGGTAGGTTGGCTGCAGCATTCATGTACCAGTAGAAAAACATTTCCACACTTGTGTGCACTGTATGTGTATATACTTGTGTATTCACAAAATGCCTTTGATACCTAAGGAGAAGGACTTGCTTCTGAGGTGCAGTGTGCACCCGTTAGGACTCCACTGTATCTCAGCAAGTAAGAAAAAAATTCATCTCTTAATTTCCCAGAGTATTTAAATTCCATTTGTGATGCTATCACAAATGGCTTTTTGTATTTTTATTATTAGCAGTCAAAGCATTAAGTAAGAATATCTTCCTTATAACATGAACTGGGAGCGTGCCATAGTACATTCTTGGCTCCCTTCCACGAAAGCACAACATAAACCTCGCGATGTCCTACCAGCCTCAGGCTGACAGCAGCCTTCGCTTCGGATCAGCCATACAAGTCCAGTCTCTGTGAAACCATTATCCAGGTTATTTCACCTGGATGTATCGGTGCGGTCAGTATTGACCCTTCAAGCATTAAAATACGAAGGTTTTCCCGTTGGCTCGTGCGTCTCGGGGCGCGGATGCCGCGCCTACCTTGACTCCTCACCGCTTTCTCCTTCGTAGGCAGCGGGAGCCCGGAGTTTCGTCTGTGCCGTTGTCAGGGCTGGCAATGCTTTGTAGGTCTGAAGCAGAGCGCTGGATTTCAGCGGGGAAACACCTTGAACATTTATCACCTCTGGGGCCATTGCTTATTTGCGTTATTTCAAGGCGCTCCCACCCTGCTGGCGCTCTGCCGTTTGCGGCGAGGACAAGGCGCGCGCTTCACCGCGCTTTCAGAAGTCCCTGCGCCCACCACGCAGGGCCCTGCCCGAGCCTTGCCTACTCCTGGGCCAAAATCTTGGGGGGGAAGTATACAGTTTTAACTAAAAATGTCTTTTCTTGCCCTCGCTATACCTGCTTATTAGAATGATGCTGCAGAAAATTATAAAGTTATGGGGTTTAAGATATTTTTAATTACTGCTAATTCGTTTGGAACAAAGTCCTTTGCCACTGAAGAGTAATGCCATTGATTTCTTTCCATCTGAGCAGTTTCAAGGGTATATTTATAGGGCAGCATTTCTAATATATATTGCACGAGTTCAATTTTTAATGAATCAGAATGGATACAGTTGGCAAATATTCCAAAACTGTTCCCTTGCCGGACTCCTGTCTAGCTCCTGAACCAAGCAGAGGGACACTGAGGGGCGTCCTGTCTGATACCCCGTTTGTCTTAGCAGGAGAGAAGTCTTCTGTGAGGACACACTGTACACCTCCAGGTATGGTGGAAATTAATACCTCTTTAGCCTTGTCTAGGTGTTTGGTTTGGTTTATTGTCCTCTTGCTGTCGTAAGCGCTGTTAACGGGGACTGCTTGTGTCAACAAGGTGTCGGTGTGATAGTCGCCGTGACCTGGTCTCTCCAGGGCTACAAAAACCGGTGGTCGAAAATATCCTTTGTATTGCGGATATCCTCTGTATTGCAGCGTGTTGTTGCTGCCGCCAGCGTGGCATGAAAGCCACCGCCGCAAGATGGGTCATGGATGCGTTTCATAGTCCGCCACAATGGGTTTGCAAAGATGAAAAGAATTCATGTCCTGAATGTTTTTTTTCCGAGCTTTCCGATGATGCTGCCTCCAGAGGCCTGACCTATAAAGAATCTATCTATAGGAGCTCAGCGATTGTTCTGCACGTGATACGTAGACTTTTTCAGGTCTACAGACTACCAGAGATCTTCAGAGGAAACTAGAAAACAAGCATGTTTTCAGTAAGCTCAATTTTTATGCAGGAGCTTTTGCCTTCACTGGGGAAAAAAAATTAGGGACCAATATTACTAAAAGGTTGAAAACATCTTCAGAAGCAATAGGCAGTATTGGTGGTAGACTAATAATTGATAGGTGCAAATGCCAAAAACGTGAGAAAACTCATTCAATTCATTATTTTAATAATACTGAAACACTATTTTGTCCCAGAATTCTGCTGAGATCAGGCAGAAGTACCTTCTGTTGCAGGCATTTCAGAGGAGGAGTTCGTGCTGAAGCTGATGCGGGCGGTTTTCCCTCCAGGGCTGTACTCGCTTGCTGCAGGCAGATGCCAGACCATCGCCCTTCCTCCACTGGTTGTCTGATCTTGGTCTCAAAGAACACTTTCTGCCCTTGACCGCTAGTTCTGGGATGGGTAATGACAGCTGGGTGATGGCTGAGCAAGCCTTTGAACGCCGGTTTTATCAAAGGCAACTGGCCCAGCCCTTTTTGCGCCGTGCTTAGAGCACTGAAAATACACCATGGCAGTGCACCACTGACTGCCCGCTGAACTCCAGTTTGAGTCAAATACCTTCATTTGTGTTGCCCAAACTGCAGAAGCTTGCTCACAAATAACTGTTGTTTCTTCAGGGCCTAAAGAAACTTCTAAGTCATGCTTGTATGTACAAGGAGATAGTCACACCGTAACCTGGCTTAAATCACAGCAAGTGCTACTCTAGGAGCTAGGAGTGGTTTCATGTTGCTGCTCTTAATTTCATTCATTGGTCTTCGTGGCAAAGCGATCTATGGCATCGTTTCAACTTCAGTTCTCGTAGCAAATAATTTCAGAAGTCTATCACACCGACACCTAGCACTGGTATAGGGTGGTCTCATTGTAAAGTTTTCTTCCATTATAAAGTGCTTTGTCTCAATTCCCCTTTTTAGTTTGAGCCCATCTGACCTACATATATTCCTTTCGCAGTGTTGATTGGTCTCCGTTCATCACGTTGATCGCAACCTTCAAATACGGGCTTTACGTGGCTACGCCACATCTGTTTGCTTTATAGTACATCATTTACTTTAATATTTCCTCCAGAACTGAACTCTTCTGAAATACTGTTTTAATTATGGTTATAGTTACGGCTTCAGAAATTTGTCTTCCATTTTTTGATGCGAAGTATTTCAGGAAGCGTCTCGTCAGAGGTGGCCCAGTGTGCAGCGGCTGCTGGTGATTAGAACATCAGCCCTTTTGGTATCAGCTTTACACAGCGCTTATATAGGTGATGCTTGCCTAGGTTTTGAGGCTGTTGTGAGAAAATGTGAATAATAGGGTTTTGCTAAAGTCTGAGCATGTCGCCGGCCTATCCACGAGGCCAGTATTTAATATTGCAGATACTGCTTTTGTTTGCCGTCGTGATCCCTCATGATTCTGTGATATTGTCATTTTTATCCTGTCCATGTCCTAGCTAACTGTTAATAAGTACAAACCTTGCAAAAAACCCAAAATCACAGAACGCTGACGTTGGAAAGGACTCTCTGAACTACTTTCTGTGTGTCTAATTGATTTTTCTGTTCCTAGTAATTGCGTTCTGCACTTGATCGTGACTCTCCTGTCTTGCTGGTTTGGACTATTTCTCTTCATTCGTGGAAATAATTTTGATTTCTGATTCTTTCACATAAGCTGCTTGGACCGCATCCCAGCTTGGTGTGCGCTGGATTTATAAGTATACTCCCGAATCAACTCAGACTTAACCAAACATTGCAGAACCTAGATGTATAATGGCATCACAGTTTGACAGCCGGTATTTGGAGCAGCCAGTATGTTCAGGTACATCCTGAATATACAGTTAAAACGCGCAGACTGGGACTTTCAGCTTATATTACTGCAAAATGCTGTTTCACGCAGAGGCTTCTGTTTCCCTTGTAACCATGCAGTAAATACTTCTGCTTAAATTTTTTAAAACTTTTCTTGGCATCCACCTTGGACTCTGTTAATGTAGACTGTATTTCCCTGCTTTTTTATGAGAATGTCATCTGCAAAGGTATATAAAAATCTTGCTAAAGTCAGTATATATTTCCCCTATTGCTCCCCCCCTTATCCATGAGGCCAATTATCTTGTCAACGAAAAAGATTAGATTTGTTTGGTGGTTTATAACCTTATGAACCCGAGATGCTTATAAATATTTTAATAATTTGTTCCATTATCTCTCCCAATATCAAAGTTTGACTGGTCTATAATTTCTTCCTGTCTCCTTTTTCCCCTGTCTTTGCAGATCCTCTGGGATCTCGTCCGTGCTCCGTGCGCTGTCAAAGATGGCCACTAACTCTTCGCTGCTTTGTCCCATTGCAATGAGCTGTTACACCATCGATCAGGATTTTGAGGCTGGTGTCAGTGTAAAGGACTGGGGCATCAGCGAGGTCTGTTTATGACAATTAGGTTGCTGTGTAGGAAGGTTTAACAGTTACGGTCAGTACCAATTGATGGTACATGATTTCATGGAACGTGGAAGGTTGAGGGAGCTCCATGTGCAAATGTATATATGTGCATAAACACAATTTTTTAATTTTAATTGAGGCAGTTGGCTCTCTTCTGTCAACTACACAAGTATATTAATACAGCTTTTAAAGTACATTGCATAATAAAATACAGAATGTACTGCATCAAGTTAATTTCATGCACCTTCACCTCGGGCTGATTGGTATAAATTAAATTTAATCTTAATGATTTTATGCAGTCAACCTGTAATGCCAAATCCTGTGGTTTCACTGGTAGAAGTGGTCTTAACTATTTTTACTGCTGAAAGTTTACTGTGTATTTTGACAGTCTCGGTTCTCTAAAGTACCCTGGGAGACTTGAAAAAACTGAGGGATGGTTTTTAAAGTTGGGGCTGATCATGCCTTTCTGTCCCATGTGCAGTGGCTGGTCCCCTTTGGTGACGGACATCCGTGTCTTGCAACCCTTATTAGCACGATTTGCCCCTGGAAGCGGATTCGAGTCTGTTCGATCGGGTCTGGGACGGTCCCGCTGATGTGGCCGTTGCCCACGGAGCAGTTGTCCTCTGCTGCTGCTGCGGAGGGCAGCTCCTGGGGGTACCTTTTGGAGACATCTCCAGGGCGGTGGTGGATCTGATGCCTTGTCATGGTTAGACCGTGCTGTTGCAGTCTGGTTGTCTTAAACTGCAAGGGAGGAAGGGGCCAGGATGGGGGAAGACTTACCTTTAGTAGTCCTGTACGCTGTCGCATCCGTTATTACTTAGACTTTACCACGAATAAAGCTCAACAAATATTTCAGTGGAATGCTGCCGGCATTGCTCTTTAAAGGCCGTTTCCCCTCCTGTTGTGCAGCAAAACTTGCGCCTTGCCCCAGCACCTCCAGCGCCGGTTGGGCTGGTGCTACCTGGCACGAGGCGGTGCTGTACACGCGGCCGTGTTTGTGTGCCTACGTGTGCTTAAATAATTAAATTCAATTTCCATTATAATGTTATGTGCACTACAGAAACGTGGGGTGGCGTTTGCTGCCAGAACACAAACGATGCTTTTATCACGATAAATACCCTGGCAAGAGTGTGTTCGTACTGCGAACAAAGGCGTCGCGGCAGTATTGCCGTGCATTGTTCTTGCTAAGCGAAGACTCCTAGAAATCAGTGGTGCAAGCACCACGCTTGTTTTAATGAGAATTTGCTACTTACTAAAACATTATGAATATTAAATACTTTTAGTAACAAGCTTTATTATGCAGTTACATGTTTTTTCATATGGAACAGATCTCTCGGAACTTGAAATTAATGGGTGCAAAGGTTTTGCTGTCGTGCAGTTCAGAAATTTTCCAGTATGGTGCTGTTACGTTTTGGAGGAACCTGCAGAAAAGAGCTAGGTTTTGTTGTTCTGCAGGATTTTTAACATAAATATTTAAAGCCGTGTTTGTCATTGACCTGCGGTCTCAGTTCTCTGTCCTTGCAGGATAACGTTTTGGAAGAAGGGAAGTGAGGGCTCCTAAACACCCCTTGTGTAAAAGGGTTTTCTGTATTACGTAGAAGCAGCATCCTTTTAAAATGCTTTCAAGTGCTCAGGTGCCTGTGCTGTTGGAGCTACGGGTGCCCCAACCACGTCTGCCCTCCTTCGGCTGGGCGGGTTCCCAGCCAAAGCCTTTGCTCCGCCGGCCTCGCTGCGGAGACAGATCTCCTGCAGTGCCTTTGGGGTATCTACGCCTTCTGCTCACCTCTGCTCGGGGACGGGTGGGGTGAAGCAGGGAGCCGGTCCTCGAGAGGTAAAAACGTACCATGGGACCATCCCTGCTTTACCGGCGGCGCGAGAGCGGCTGGTGGTGACGACGGGGGGCTCGGCCGAGGTGCTGCGTTACAAAGCAGAATAGGAGAGAACACTTTTTTCCCAACAGATCTTTAAAAATGAGTGACTCTTTTAATTCTGCATTGTCAAGAAAAGGCAGAGAAATGAAGTAATATTTTTACTTCAGTGATTTAAAACAATTTAATCTGTGGATAAACTCAACCGCAGTGTCACTCTAGTGCAGTTGAAATAAAACATTATGAAATATTAAAATACTCCATACACGCACCACTAAGATTAGATAGTCATTAGGACTGAAATATTGGCATCCCGTTAATTATTGCATTGCAAATGTTTGAGGGAGAAAACACACGTTTTTTTTTCCCAAATGAAGTCCAACAAGTTAAAACCTGAACTAGAAGCGATAACTTCAAATACAATTTATTTTGCAAAAGATGCACAGTGTAACCCCACAGAGGTTGTCAGCAGTCAAACAAGAGCAATGATAAAATGAAGGAGTCTCAGTAGCTGACTGCTTTATCTTATTTGCTCTAATTAATGCCAAGTAAACAGCTTGTTTTCTGTGGGACTTAAAATTTTGTCTTGCAAGGGAGCGGGCGGTGTGCTGCTGGAGCAGGGGAGCGTGCGGAGGTGTACGGAGCGAGAGGGGTGAAACACGGCGCGGTGGCGACTCTGCCGCCCTTCCTCTTTTATTTCAGGGATGTCTTTAAATGAAAAAATAAAAATTAAATAAAAATAAGTAAATAAAAATCCCACTCCGTCCACTCTTCGACAGGCGGAGCAGGCGCATCTCGCAGCAGCTCCCCCAGCCTCTGCCGGCGTTTCTGTTGGTTAAAAAGCCGCGCGCGGGGATGTCCCGAGGTTTAAACAGCTGCAAACCAGCGTTGGCCTCTCCTCTTGCTTTCTCAGTCCTTGCTGCAGCATCAGTGGGATTGAACCGGAAAGACGCGCGTTTTGTGGGCAGGGCTGCCGGTGGTGGGGGATATCGGAGCGGGTACCCCAGCGCTCCTCCGAAGGAATCGCCGCCCGCCGGCTTTGCTGCGCGGCGTACAGGGCTCGCAGAGAGGCGGGGGGAAGCAGTGCTTCCAGCGGGCGCCTGTGGATTGAGCGCCCTTAATTGAAAAGCTGGGTTTTGGGAGCGT
>NC_087524.1:21796315-21806315 GCF_963921805.1 Phalacrocorax carbo
CTCTCTCAGGTAGATTTGATGCAACTACAAGCATCTACTGCAAAACCATCTTTCGTCTCTTCCAGATCGCGTATAGGTTATCAAAATAAACACTGACATTCGCGTGGTAAAAACAAGATAAACATTGACATTCTTTCATACCCTTAACAAAAACGTGCTGATGGCTTAGGAGGAGGGCAGAAGGAGCCGGCTTTGAAGGGCTGAGCTGGTGCTCGCCCCGCGGGTGCCCTCCCGGGCGCCAGGACAGCCCCGGCGCTGCGGCGGAATTAACGCGCTCGCAAGATAGTCAAGGGCTGGTTGTGCGATCGTTGCTTGAATTCCTTGGATTTCTGAAACATTTCCCTTCTGTTATGCTTATCTGCCCTTTATAGGCTTTGTGAAGTGTTTCTTGATGCTTTTTTTTTTTTTTACGAATTTTGCTTCTTCATGCCCATCTTATTTTCTTGGCAGAGCCTGGATAGCTTGTTTGCAAAGTTTCCTTGGCCACAGGATCCCATGGGGCTGGATTCAGGACAGCATGTGCATGCAGCCCTTGAAACCATGTCAAATAGTCCCCAGATCCTAAAAGGTTGGCTACCCCTGAGATAAGGCATCACGTTTAATGGCCTCGATTTTTTTTTAAGTGTTTATTTTTATAATACCTGCATGAAATGTCAGTACGTATGCAGCCGCTGCATTAAACTTATTTATATAATTTGGTGGGGGGTTCTGGTGTGCCGGAAGGTGGTTTTTTAAAAAAATTAAAAGAATATATTGGGGGACAAAAGACACCTTTTAATCACACTTAATTTTGCAGAAAATATTTCAAAGAAATGCTCTAACAGTAGAGGCAAAAATTATGGGTTTATTGCACAGTTAGACTGAACGGTCTTACACTGATTACCGTATGCTGGCATATCCATAGTCGCATAAATATTTGGTAGCAAATAGTCTGGTCTGAAGAAATATTTTCCTGTTTACGTTGCAATAACCTATGGGAAACATGTTGGGTGTTAAAGGAATGAGCAGCCTGGTTCCTCCTACTGCGCCTCTTCGTGTCTGTAATTAAATGAGTGTTTTGATTAACATCGATATTGCTAATCATGTAAAAATAGTGACTGGTATTTTTAATTTTTTTTAATTTTATTTTACTTGCTTTTCTAAAGAAAAGGACAATAGGGAGCTGGCTGAGGATCGTGCGTGCGTGCTGGCCGTGGGATCCATGGCGTGGAGGGGCTGGGAGAGCACCCGCATCCCCAGGCCCCTCGATACAGAGTTGTTCCTACAGTCAGTTTTGGGTGAAACCTAGGAAAAAGCTGAAATAAAAAAGGAAAACGAGTGCTATTTTGATTTTAATTAAAAACTGGATAACCCGTTGTCAAAAAAGAAAAGGCTAAAGAGTTGTTTGGGCAGATTAAAACTGGAAGGAAAAAAAAAAGGAAATGAAGCCAACCATTTTAGCTGGCAGACATTATCATCCGTCTAGGAAGAGAAGTCAGAGTAAGGGATAGACAATGAAAAACCTGTCATACCAAACAGCCCGATACTTCCACAATAAAAAGGCTGTTTAAAGTGAGACAGAAGAAAAAGGAAAGTTGTCTCAAGATTACTGGGGGGGGGGGGGGAAGAAAAAAAGAAAAAAGAAAAAAAGAAAAATCCAGATCTTAGCTCCTGTCTCTTTTTGGTTGTTTTTTCTTTTCCCCTGTAGCCGTGGACGGCGGCTTTCGTATGCAGCGCGGGGCGAGAGCCCCGGCGGAGGGCTGGGTTTCGGCGCCTTCGCCGCGGCCCCAGCGCGCGGGAGGGAGGCCGGGGGTTCCAGTACAGTGGGTAGGGAAGCGGCGCTGACAGCCCGGCCGTCCCCCGGGGCCCCCCGCGCCTCGGAAGAGGACGAAAGGGAGCAAAGCCGCCCTCCGGAGAGAGGAAACGGGGCCTGATGGGTCGATTCGCCAGTCCCAGATGTGCTTGAAAAAACAGAAGTTGTGGAGAGCACGAGTTGGAGGCAGAAGCGTGCCCGGTGTGGGAGAGGCGTCCGTTTGTCTGGGCGGCGGGCGGTGGGGGGGGTCTTTCAGCACCTCCTCGCTTCCCGCTGCCGAGGCAGGGCTGGGGGCAGAGAGGGACCTCGGGCTCACGTTAGTGGCCAAACCCAGGAGGTCTCTAGATTTTTTTTTTTTTTTTTTTTTTATTGGCATCCCCTGTCAAAGGAGGGGAGTTGTACAGAAATTCAGCTCCGGCCGAGTCTGCCCTCCGTGTGAGGACACCAGGACGTAGTGAACATTGTTTAACCTTACCCTCGTGCTCAGCCGTACCTTTATCGTTGTTCATAGCGTGTTGGTGCCCTTTGGACGTGGCCGCTGTCATCGGACCGAGGGCAAAGCAGGCACCGCTCGGCAAATCCCATTTTAGAATCATAGAACGGATTGGGTTGGGAGGCACCTTTAGAGGCCATCTGGTCCAACCCTCTGCCCTGAGCAGGGGCATCTTCAACCAGAGCAGATTGCTCAGAGCCCCGTCCAACCTGCCCTTGGATGTTCCCAGGGATGGGGCACCGACCACTGCTCTGGGCAATTTTCCAGTGTTTCGCCACCCTCACTGTAAAAAATTTCTTCCTTATATCTAATCTAAATCTACCCTCCTTTAGTTTAAAGCCATCACCCCTTGGCCTGTCACAGCAGGCCTTGCTAAACAGGTTGTCTCCATCCCTCCTACAGCCCCCCACTAAGCACTGGGAGGCAGCAATAAGGTCTCCCCGCAGCCTTCTCTTCCCCAGCTGCACAACCCCAGCTCTCCCAGCCCGGCCCCGCAGGAGAGGGGCTCCAGCTCTCGGAGCATTTCTGTGGCCTCTAACCATGTCGCCTTGGGGCTCTCCTCTATCTCAAGGTGGAAGCATCCATGAGCTCGGTACAGAGCCAGAGTTTGGAGGTGGAAGGACAGGTGGACGGGGTAGGATGGGTGTCCTGCCACGGTGCTTGCCTGGGGTGCTGCGGGGAGCTGCCTGCGGTGAGCAGTGGCTAACAGCCGCTGGCAAAGCTGCGGGAATGGGCCAGGGTGCGCTGGCAGGGAGCGTGGATGAGGCAGAGGAAAAATCGTGCAGTGCAGGTGTTTTTCTGTAGAGGGAAGGCTTCTCCGAGTGCGCCACAGGCTTTTTCTTCCTTTATTTGCGTCTTGCTTCCTCTAGAAGAAAGGCTGATGTGATCGTGCTGTCAGTCCTTCTCATTTCCTTTTCTGCAGTTACTTTTGAGTTTGATGGATGGTCTCAGCCCCGTTTGGCCAAGGGCAGGGAGCATGATTACATTCCTACAAACCCCAGGCAAGAGGATGTCCACGAGCAGGACACGGGTGGTGGAGAGCCTTTAAGGACCCTCGGTTTTGGGAGCGTGGATTGACAGGCATCAAACCTAACGAATAGGCACACATCTATTAACCGTGGTACTTGTGGAAGAGCTTCCTCGCAGCTCTGACGGGGTTTTACCATCCCCTTTGCAGAAGCGCTTCCTCTGCGGCGGGTTTCTGCCTTACCCCGCTCCTCCCCGCTGAAGGCCGGTGGCGGCGGGTTGATAATCTGACCAAACGTCGCGGTGCTCTTCAGTCCGCTGTCTTTTTTTGGGCCTTTTATAAGTCCCGTGCTAAATTGCAAATCCAAGCTTAAGCGTGTGTTTATCTGTCTTCGTAAATAATGCATTGCTCACAAGTGGTAAAGGGGGAGCTACAAGGGAAGCTGCCCTACAGTGATTCAGGGCTATAAATCATATTTTCTGTTTGTTGTGTATGTCAAGACTGTCTTAAGGATTCAGAAGCAAGATGGTTTGTGCCACTTTATTATGATATTTTAGAAACGTTTTCTTGTTTACCCCCATTCCTCTGTGTGTGTGTGTGTGTGTGTGTGTGTGTGTGTATCTTCTTGATATCTCTCTCTAGATCTTCCTTTCCAGCTGTCAATAGAGGGTGAATCCTGGACCTGCAAAGAGTATGAGCTTTCTTTTCATAAGGCAGAGTTACAGGTTGCTTCAAATGGCAGGTAGCTTGAATAAAATCTTCAGAATAAATTATATAGTTTTTGTTTGCGCAGCACAGATGCTGGTTACCAGTGTCTGAACCCATCCTAGGGTGGCTCATGACTCCTGTCCGAGCTGCTGCTCGAGCAGGCTCACCTCTGCGGAAGAGTCAGCGCTGGCGATGGGATCGACGGACATTTCCAGGTGCCGGTTCTCGCAGTACGTGTTCCGCACCGAGAAATAGCGGTACCCTCGTGGGTGCCGAGAGGGCGTTTG
Organism: Phalacrocorax carbo; assembly: GCF_963921805.1. Taxonomy (NCBI): domain Eukaryota; kingdom Metazoa; phylum Chordata; class Aves; order Suliformes; family Phalacrocoracidae; genus Phalacrocorax; species Phalacrocorax carbo. The sequence goes on from NC_087524.1 coordinate 21,800,563, forward strand.
ACTGTGTAGAGTTGGGTATTTTCCTTTTCCAGTAGCATTTGCAAATGAATGCTTCTTGAGGCTATTTACTTTATAGACTGTTTAGACGTAAAAATTAAAATTTCCTCTAGCCTAAACACAGTTGTCACTTAGCCATTCTCATTTTGCAAGGAGGCAGCTACTAGTTGTTTCTTAATCGTTCTGGGAAACTGAACTGACCTAGCGGTTAAGACAAAAATATATAAAGAAAATAAAGTGGTGCTTATGCTAACGACTTGCTCTGGTCAGACATCACCCCCAATGTTTTCCAAATTAGTAGAACTTGTACATTTTGTTTTCTGGAGGACTAGATTGAATCCTTTTTGGGGTTGTACCTACCTCAACACCTTGCTTGTCGTGGTTCAGCCTCAGTCGGCAACTGGAACACCCGGCAGCCGCTCGCTCGCTGCCCCCACCGCTGTGGGACGGGGGAGAGAATCAGAAGAGCAAAAGCACAAAAAAACCACCTTGTGGGTTGAGATAAGAACAGTTTAATAATTATAATAATAATAATGATTATGATAATAACAATAATGATAATATAATAAAAAGGAAAAGGGAAAAAGGGAAAAACCCAGAAACACAAGCGGCACAACCGCTCACCACCCGCCGACCGACGCTGCCCGTCCCCAAGCCGCGATCCCTGCCTCCCTCCCCCCGCCAGCCCCTCCCAGTAACACACTGGGCATGACGTGACATGATATGGAATATCCCTCTGGCCAGTGTGAACCCGCTCTCCTGGCCGTGCCCCCTCCCCTCCCGGCTCCTCGTGCCCCCGGCGGCGCCTGGGGAGCTGGAAAAGCCCTGACCAGTACCAGCGCTGCCCAGCAGCGGCCAAACCTCGGTGTGTTATCGGCGTTGTGTTCCTACTCAGCCCCGAGCCCGGCACCGGGCCCGCTGCGGGGAAGGAAATTCTCTCTACCCCAGCTAACACCACGACACTACATCAAGTTCACCTCCACTTCACTCACACCTAAACACGGAGTACTTTTGGTCTTGCCTTAGCTCAGCCCAGGCTGAGCTTGTCCGCTGAACCAGGCTGGCTGCGAAGGGTCGCGTCCCCCCGGCGTCACAGCACAACGTACGAATGTGGAGAACCATAAAAACATCTGGTACAAGACATTGTTTTATGGCAATCTGCATGATTTAATCCACCTTAACTTCACTGTTGGAATAAAAAGTTCAGTTTATAAGGAATAAATATGGAAGGACTTATTTCTGTTGTAAAGATTTTCTGACAAGCAAAAATATAATGCTTTTTGAAAACCTCATTAGAAAATCAATTATATCATGACACTTAATGCTGTGTTATTTACAAGCAAGACGTCTTGTTGGGAAAAAATGCTATAAAAATTCACACTTAATACAGAAAAATGTTAGAACATAAAGAAGAGTTAGGTTTCATTATTAGCATGTTCAAAGTAGCAATTACCAAATATGGGTTTAGGCTCAATCAAGAATAGCAAAAATACCTGATCACAGGAGTGCCACAAGGTATTGCACGCTCACAGGGAGAAGGGCAGAGAGACCCTTTCAGAGCAAACAATAATGAGTTTATTTACGGGTTTGCGTTTATGCGCAGGGCACAGATTGTACGCAGCCTGCATCTCTTGGTTTTCCTAATTACACAGACCGTGATACGAAGAAAGCATAGGAAAATTCTTCAGCGTTTCAACGGGATACAGAGGAAAGGGCTGTAGGGATGAGCCATTTATTTCTGTCCAGATTTGGGACCTGGTTAAGACGCTGATACACAAAATTCTCCGTATCGGGTTGTGCACGTCTAGCGATCAACTCTAGTGTCTGTCTCGCGAGCCTGGGTCTGAGATGAAACGTGATTTTCAAACTAAATGCTAAAAAAACCCCACCCAGCCCAAACTCAGAAGATTTCATTTCAATGGGGAGTGGTGCTAGTTCACATCTGGTCAGTCTGAGTACAGGTTTTCTGTATAACTAGAAAAATGAGTTTTTCCCTTTATGTGCCGCTGATTGGAAACGTACGAAATAAATTGTTAATTTTTAAAACTGAAACAGTTTTTAGGACTGGCATATTCCTGAAATGGAAAATGCTCGACTAGAAGCGGAAAATGTTGTTTGTCGTGCAAATATGAGCAAGGCACAGCCAGCCTGTTCCACACGGCATCGTTCATACCAAGGTAAATCCAAAAAGTAAATTTCTAGCTGAAACCTTTGTCTTCAACAGCCTGCAGTCTGACTTTGCGTCAGACGCTGAACCAAGGATGCTTATCTGCGGCAGAGTAAAGCCAAAAATGTGTAAGTACAGGCTTGTATGTGTATTTCTAGCAGAAAAGAAGTATTATGTATTTTCATCTTTCATTCTACATAACGCTTGTAGTAGCTCTCTGTGAATAACTACGAAGTTTCTGTGCTTTCTCTGGTTTTTAAGTTAAAAATCCATATGTATGCATACCTGTGCCTCGTCGTGAACATTTAGGCCATGAGAAGCACCTTTCGGCTGTAATTAAAATGAGGAAGCGTGACTTGGAGCATCAGAGGGGCGTTGGAGGTAAGGCTGACCAAGCTGTACTTCCAAGGTCGTCCTCCTTGAAGACAGGAGCCGTACCTGTTTTCTGACGGTTTCAGGAATCTGCTCATGAACAGAACGCAGGTGGTGGTTGTTGTTGTTATTATTGGTGCATCCGTGCTCTGGAAGGAAATGTTTCAAGAAGGGCTACTTTATGAATTTTCGGATTTCATCAATTTCTTAATATTCAATATTCAGAAATTCAATTGAAAATTCAATATTCAATTTCTTAATATCTACTGAGTTGAGTTTTGGTCTTAACATTTTGCAGACATTATAAAGCACGCATTTAACTGAATTTTCAAAATATTTAATTTTTTATCTTGCCCAGTCTTTGGGGATGAGCCCCCTCCTTAGGGATGACTTCGTTGTTTTTCAGGTGTTCCGTAGGCATCCTATTGCGTAGCGAGCGATTTCTGTTTAATTTTAAGTGCTTGTGACGTGAGCACCACGGATGTAGTTGAACATGCTTTGGATCTTCTGGTTGCATCACATAGACTTCTTAGCCTTGACCTTGGGTCCCTGCTTCAGAAACGGCTCGGGCAGAGCCGCCCCGAGTGCCTGGTCTGTCTTCCGTGCGCCAGGAGATGGAGCAGGTCTTGCCATGTAGCGTTTGTATTTACGTCCCTGGACTGGAGGCTGGAAGTGGCCTGATGTATTTTGGGTTTGCTCCTTACAATAGACATTCTGCAACGCGTTTCTGAACTGAAATGTTTCTGTAGGACTTACAGTGCCTTCTCCTTAACAGGATTAGACCTCATTTTCTTCCTGGTTCTCTTAAGGTCGAAATAGAGTGTTTAGAAGCGTTTATATTCACTTACTAAAATTGAGGCAGGGAAAGAAGACTTTTCCAAATTCCACAGAAGTAAAACCATATTCCATTCTGACATGTATTTTGGCCATTTCCACTTGATGTTTTACAGTTCCCACAACTCTAATCCTACTTTAAAAAAAAGAGGAAAAGAAGTTGCCGTGCCGGTCACAAAGCTGCTTCCAGGCACGAAGCTTTGCTAACTGGGTGCGAGCAGAACGAGGGGAGAGGAGACGTCGGATCAGGGCGGCGATGCGCGTAATTCAGAGTATGAAATGTATGTCCTGGGCTCTGTCGCGGCCATCGACATTTTATGTTAACGAAGACTTCCCGGGACTTCGTCATTATTGGTATTTTGGAGCAAGCGGTGGTCTTTGGTTTGTGCAAATAAGCGTTACCTTGGGCTTTTCTTTATCCTGTAAGGTCTAGGCCCCAACTTCTCTGGCCAAAGGGAAGTCGGTTTTGTCGACGGCGTTCGCTGCCCTTCGCAGTCTGTTCTTTGTACAGCGAAAACACGGTTAACTTGCGTGTTCAGCAACGAACAACTCTCTTCCTCCCATATGAAGATAAGTTTAGTAATGGCTTACAACTTTAGTAAACGTTCTAACTATTAAAATAAACTGTCCAAGTGTACTGAGCATAAACATTATAATAAATTTCCTTGCTTGAAGTACCACAGACCCACTAAATACACATTTCCTTCAAGCAGACGAGTATTTTAGGAACTAAAGGCTTTGTAGGTTATATGGATTATGGGGAAAGATTCATTCTTAGTTTTAAGAAGCTACAGAAGTTTCTGAAGTAGCGTTGTGTGTGTTTGTTATGAATGGACAGTGAGCGGCAATTTCATTTTTCTCCCTCTCTTGACCTCTCTACTAGGCCCTAAAACTACTTTGATTCATGCCGCAGCAGAAACCATTCTTTTTTTCTTGCTTTCTTATGGGGAATCAACTTAAGTTTTTTGTTCTCTTAAGACTTGTAAAGAAAAATGTGGTGTCAGGTAAGATAGCATGAGTCCCAGATAAGACCAACTCTCTCCTCAAATTCATTAATCTTGATGTTGGAGAGTTCAGATATCCTACAGCAAAAGCAGGCAGTTGATTTTTATATGCTGGGACTAGACTTGAACTACAGGCAGAAAATTTGAGCCAAGACACCTGAAATCTGATTTCGAGTGCGCCGTGCTCGTTCTTTCCCAGGCTGGCAGCGAAGCAGGGAAATTTCTGGAAAGTCCCAGATGCAAGCTCGGGACACTTGTGAAAAGAAGATTGCTAGGTTAGTGCATGTGGGTGTCGTTGTCTGCCCTGCCCGTGTGCCTGCCACCATCCCCTCTGCGGAGGGAGATTTCTCTTCTCCCTGTCCATCCCCACGCTGCTGGACCATCACCGTAGGGATGAGTTTTGCAGCAGAGGAACCGGGGTGCTGCCAGCCCGATGGTGAGTTTTCCTCCCATCTCGGAGCTGCTCGTCGCTTTCTTCTCAGTTGTGTTTGGCAAACTTAAAAAAAAGAAAAAAATAGGAAGAATTTTATCCTGATCCAAGAATTTTATCCTTTATCCCAGGCAGCCAAGCGGGGATGAGCCCAAGGATGCCACAGGGGTGGGAGCAGGAGACGGAGCCCAGGCTCCTGCCAAGCTCGTTGCAATCGCTGTGGCTTTTCTAACCCTCGGAGGAAGAGGATGGTCCAACCCTGGCGCTGCTGCCTGTCTCCCAGCTGTGGGTTCCTAGCTACAGTGGTGCACAGACAGCTTGAATAAAGTGCTCTCAACTGTTAGGCTTGCGATGCAGGCGCACGAGGGAAATTTTAAGGCGTCCTTCATGTCCTTTCAGGAGTTTGGTTATTTCAGCTTATATTACTACTTAATATACAGTCAAGCATTGGAAGCTGTTGCCCGGAGCAGCTGTGCTGGCTCCATCCTTGGGGATTTGGAAGACCCAACCGGACAAAGCCCCCAGCAGCCTGCTCTGCCCCAGCGTGGCCCCGCTCTTAGCAGGAGGCTGGACTGGAGACCTCCCCGATCCCCGCGTCCAAGCGCATAAAGCCTGCCTACCTGCACCTCCGTGTTCGGGGATACGTTGTCATACCTGTCTCCACTTCCCTCAACCCTTCATTTTTCTCAAGTACCAGGAGTCGTACGTGCTTTGCAGCGAAGTGGTGATTTGGGAGTAGCCTAGTCTTTACTCTCCCTGCGTTTGGATCCCGGTGTGGTCCGGGCAGACTGCTAGGTCTCAAATTGAGGTCCTTACACCCCAGGGAAAAGCACAAACCCGTTCAGCCTCGGCGTTGAGTGTGTTTGCTGGGTCTCCGAGCCCCCCCAAAACATGGATTTCTAACAAATTCCTGTTTGACTGTTAGAGTGCCTGTTTTCTTGCTCTCGCA
>NC_087524.1:21811315-21838815 GCF_963921805.1 Phalacrocorax carbo
TGCTAACTATTTAACATATTGCAGCTGCCGTAGTAAATAGAGACCGATGACAAGGGATGTTGAGGAAGCGTGTTACGTGAACTGCTTCTTAGGTTAAATTACCGTAGTGTCTGTACATAGGTAAAGGAAAAAAATCCTCCACACTTGATAAGAGAAATTTATATTATTTATATGGAACAGAACAAACCAATTTACAAGAAAGGCACTTAAGTGAGAAGCTTATTTATTAATGAGTGTAGCGCGCAAGCTAATGGGGTTGTAATGCAGATGCACCTAACGCTCGGAGGACAGCCGTCCCCAGGCGCCGCTCACCGCTTCAAAAGGGAGGACAGAAAGCACGCTTGAGAAATGTTTCCGCGCAATTCGAAACAGAGTTGTGTAAAGTAGTTTTGTCTGCCTCATCCTCGCCAGGAGGACGCTCTGCGAGCGTCTCCGTCTCTCCTGCCGCAGGCGTCAGTGGAGTTTCAGAAGAGGAACGTGCCGGTGCCAGGGCTGTAACTCACAGCTCCCGCTGGATCCCGCCTTGTCCTCCGCGGCGGGGTTCGGGTCGCGCCAGGTCTGCGGCCCGGGGCGGCCCCTCTGCGCCGACCAGTCCCGAAGCTCCGGGGTCCCAGCAGCGAGGCTCCCCGGGCTGGGGTTCGCAGGAGGGTGGGGGAAGCGAGGGACACGCTGAGGCCAAGGTGGTCCGTGAAGGGGAGAGTTTGTTTAAATTACAGTTCCTATATGCAGTCTTTAACAAGCTTCTTTTGAGGCAGCAGTTTATAGACTCTTATTTCAGTTAATTATAAGAGCAGCTTTTTGAAACAATTTTTATTGGTTTTATTGATGTGCCCTACCAGTTTTCCAGTCCTGCGATTGGGTTCTGCTCGGTTACCCGGGAGAGGAACAGCTTCCCTCCCTTTTCCTCCCCGGTTTGGCAGGCGCAGGGAGCGTCTGCCGGCGGGCCGCTGGGGAGGCGCGGGGGGCCGGCGGGCACGGGGACCCCCGCTCCGCTCCCGAAGGCTCCCGCTGCCTTCAGAGGGCTTCCCGCGGTGCCCCTGCGGAGCCGCCCCGCGCGCGCCTCCGCCTCCCTCCGCTGCGCCCGTGGGAAAGCGACCGTCCCGCGCGGGCGTCGGGGTGTGATCGCACAAAACCTCCAGCGAGGCGGTCCGTGGCGCTGTCGCGTGTTGCGAACCGCAAAGGGGAAGCGCTGACAAGTGTTGGTTGGAAGGAAGGAAAATAATCCGTAATTTTTGTTCTTCATGCTGTTGTAGGGTTCTGTTTCGGGTTTTGAAGCCTAACTGATAAGTAAAGCCAATTCTTCATCGGGTAATGCCATTTTAGGAAAGATCCTGCCAATGCATGTGGGAGACGATCTCAAAACCCCGAAGAAAAGCTTTGGGGGAAGGGACAGAGCGCGTACATTTATTAACTCTGCTGTTTTAATTGGCATGTATTGGCAGTTTTTTCTGAGCGTCCTGTTCTCAGCCTATGGTTGACGTGAAACTCTGGATGATGGACGCCTGCTAGGAACCCAGATCTTGACAAGTTAGTAGGACGGTTTCAGCTGATGCCAGCGTTTCTGTGGTTTCCGAGTGTTCGTACCTGGTTTAAAACAAAAATAAATGAGTACCATTTCTTTGCACTGATGTTAGAAGCTTCACGGTAACACGGGGAGGGTCAAACGGGCCTCAGGGGCTTCGTCTGGTGCCTTCGCTGCCATCCGTTCTCCCATACAGCTGCTTTGGCGTGAGGGGCATCAGAAGGGCCTCCTTCGCGCGATGCGAATACCTTCGTGAGTCTTTCAAGCAGCAGAGGGGCAGGCCCCTGCGGTTGTGGCAGGGGTGTGCACGTCAGGTCATCCGCCGACCCCTGCCCTGGCGGGAGAGCCTGCCCGTCGGGCGGCGGGCGGGCCTGGGGTTGGTCCTAACGGGAGGCGCTCAGCGGGCAGAGACTGCCTTACACCCGGACTGGGGAGTTGGGTTGCAAAATGGCCTGATGAGTTGAATTCTTTAGAGGTTCCTGATTTGTCTGGATCTTAATTCATTTTAATAGGATCGAGTATCTGCAGGTGCTGCTGATTATAATTCTTGGTGCTCACCTTCATCTGGAATTCATGCAGTAACGCACGTCAAGGTGGACATCCGAAGTCAGAGCCCAGTTCCAATAATTCAGCTTTAAGTTTTCCTCCTTCAATTTCCCCGTGCACCAGTGGAGATCAGAGACCCGGGTCTTGCAGTATAAGGGTTGTAATGTGTATTTTCACTGCCTTAGGTTGTTGGGATTTTTTTTTTTTTTAATCCATGCATAATTGGGATTATATCTATCTTAGAAATGTAGAAAAAATGTAAATTTTACTTCAGATACCGGGTAGCCACTGGGTTATTACTATGAGGCAAGCTTCTGAGTAGAGGTGGAAGGGTTTGTGTACGAGGTGGCGCTACATGGCACTTGCGCGGAGCTGGGAAATGGTGGGGAGAGCTGTGGCGAGTACCCTAAAACAGAGGAGCTGAGAGAGGAGCGAAGGGAGTCTGCCGTGCGGTTTAAGGGTCCCCTGCAGCCAGCCCTAACACAGTTAATTGCCTGCGATAAAACCGACCTCAGAGGTCTGATGGGAGAATTCTTTTATATAAGAAAAAAAATGTTTTGTAACAGTTTCTTGTAAGTGCTAAAATTAACTGACTTTCTTTTAACCTAATTATAGATAGAACTGATGATATCACCTGTGCTTAATGTTGCCTGACATCTTGGGTGAGAGTGTGCTGCTGCTCCTTGTAACTTGGCTGAATTTTTGCTTTAAAGCATTTCTTGTGAAGCATCTGCTTAATTGTTGCTGGTTGAGGGTCTCTTGGGCGTTTGTTCTCCCCCATTCTCAATCTAGAACAGGCTGGTCCTCCCAACAAGAAGATACATAGAAATGAGGGTTTTTTTCTTTTTTTAGAAAAATCTTCTAGTCATTCTGCTGCCAAACCCACCGATTTGAAACAGAAATATGTATGAAGAGGCCACTCTGGTGATAGGAATATCTTTGTTCTCCAAATGTGGCCCAGCTGTTGGCCTTTGAAAAGTTCCCTTCCTTGAGGACGAATGGGTCTCGCTGGGGAGGGAGGTCTCTGGGGCAGAGCACAAAGGCGATACAACCTCACGATGCTGACCAGCACCAGAGCTAACCAGAGTTTCCTTGACCTGCCTGAATGACTTCTGGTAGCACAAAATGAGGAGGAAACGTGCCGGATGAAATCTGGAGAGAGCAAGAATTAGTCTGGAAAATGCGTGGTTGGGTGATGGGAAGAAAGCAGTGCTTGAACTGGTGACCAGCACAGAGGTGGACTGTGAAATGCGCTGTAGAGCAGCAAGGTCAGACAACGGGTAGGACTGAGAGGATCCAAACAAGGTGGGTTAAGGAGGATGAGTGGTGGCCAGGGTAGAAAAAGGGCAGAATGTTGGAACTGGGCAACGTAAGGAGAGGGAGGAGGGTTGGCAGCGAAGCAGGGCTTGGGGCATTGGGACACACAGCGGAAGATTGAGGTGGATGAAGAACCGTAATTCCTTAGCGGTTGTACTTGCGCCTTACCGTTGTTTTAACAGAGATCATTGTCCGTAATGAGACACACTTCTCTGAAAACACAACAAATGCGTTCAGGAAAAATAAGCCGCGACCACACACACAGAGCATTGTTTTCCTTGACCGTGTTTCTCGTGTTCCGAGGGAAGTCCGCCGCTGGCTCGCTGCTGTGTTTCCTCCGTGGTCGCCCAGTACCATATCCCAGGGCAAGATCTTGTTTGAAATCTGTGTCTCTCTATATAGGATTCCAATCAAAACTTTAATGGCACAGGGCAGTGAGTAGCATTTAATGACCTTCAGTGCTATCACTTGAGTCTTTTGGGCATTGACATTGATTTTCCTTATCTTGGCATGTGAAGACAGGAGTCTCACTCCCTTCTTTAAAGCGTTTGCTGGTATGCACTCGTAGCACCGGGTAAGCAGGCAGCGGCTCTGCAGGCAGCGCAGCTGGCAGCAGCGACGGGCTGCCTGTACTGCTCGCTTAGGCAACCGCGGTTTGGCGCCCGAATTTATCATTAATCGCAAGAGTCGGAAAAAAAAGGAGGCCATTTGGAAACCTATGCATTTTACTCGAGGGGTGCATCTGTTTATTTGGCATTTGACACCCAGATTTTTGTGCAGATGCTTCTTTGTCAGGGTAAAAGGGAGGTACCGTTGTCACGCAGAATTTCTGACCAGTCAGGTGCATAAGGGTTTACATCCTCAATAACGGATAAAAACAGAGCAGAGAAAGTATCGTGAAGGCTGTGTGACGACGAGTAAGTCTGACTCCGTTCTGAGTTCTTGCCCTCTTCCATAAACGCGTGGGTTTCTTCTTAATAGGTCTTAAACGGAACGGCAGTGGGGTCGTTCGACACGAATCGGGGTGTTATTTCTGTTTATTGCAGCTCTCATCCTGTTTTTTAATCTCTTTCTGCTGTCACACAGACACTTCATTTGTAAGAAGCTAAATTAAACTATGTAAGGATGTGCTTCTCCATGAATTCTAAACCTAAAACGCTGCTTTGTTCATTGATTCAGCTGGGGGGGAAAAAATGCAACACAGACATACGGCTATTTGAACTCTTTATTTGCCACATTTACAATATTAATAACACTGTTTCTAGAAGTTGTCACATCAAGTAAAAGATCTTCATTCCAGACTGTCTTTTGGGGCCAAATTGAGACTGGATGCATGCATTTAATAAATTGTAGTCTCAAGTAGTCATTTTTGTAAATAATTAGCTTCGGTGAAAGAATAAGTTAGCATATTGTATGCATCTAATGTTGCAAATGTACATACAGCAAACTTTCCTATTAATCAACAGTCAAGCACTGTAAGTTGGGTCTCATACATAATGAATTGTTCTTAAACCTCATGGGTTTCATTGATAGAAAAATAAGAGAAAACACGAGTGTAGTAAGCTTTTGAATAAAATTTAACGAGATTGCTCTGCATCCTGTAATCGTTTTGGAATCATTAGAGACCAGATAATTCATCTGCAGTTTTGGGGTGGCTTTAGCCTTCATCTATCAAAGACAGACTATTTAAATGACATTTAGGTGTTGATAAAATACATTTTTATTTAATTTCACAATGAAGGCTTCAGTAAAAATGTCAGCTAGCTCTACATTTATTATGTAAAGAATAATGCTGCATGACTGAGTCTTGTTTTAATGTTAATTTTTGTGTTCTAATCATTACTGATTCTTCCATTTGAAAAGTAACACGCCAGCTAGTTCTCTGAGAAAAAACTGATTTGGTAAGACAAGCACAGCCCTCTATAGGTATAAGAGACAGTCAGCCTTTGTTTTTCAGAGAGAGCAACTTATGCAGGTCCGACTTCTGTTGACTTCACACACACGAGCGTTGCGTGCGTGGAGAGTTGTCTTCAGTCGTTGGCTGATAAAATAAGACCATGCCATTAAAAAAACCCACAAACCGGTACATAACCTTTTAAATCATTTTTGCGCCTCATACCTGTTTCGTGGAGTTCCCGTTCAGATCTTAGCGAATCAGCCCTGAATTCTCCTGCAAATGTAAAAATTCACTCTGATTTAGGAGCTCTTCACAATCAACGATACTAATGACCCTAAGCCGCGGGGATGCTTGATCCCCTGATGTGCCCCAGCTACCAGTGCCTAGGGAATAGTTTAATCATGGATGCTCGCTGCCAGGAGACGTCGCGAGCCGATGGTAGCTTTGGTCGATGCAGGAGCCTGACCGGGAGGCAGCATCCCGGGTACCGGGCACCAGCAGGAAGGGCACGTGCTCACGTGCACGGGCTCGTCCGCTCCTCGGGCCGCAGCGTGGCGTCTCGTGGGGAAAATGACCCAAAGACCCTTTCTTCTCGCTGGTCTCAAATCACTTAGAGACTCTCTGCTCCTGTCTGATGCTCTGAGGACGGCTTCGTTGCTCAGGTGACTCACAGAAGGATTACGACTCCATCCTAAACTCGCTGCAAAGGTGATGACAGAATTCTACTGGAATTGGACAGTATAGTATCCCCAAAAAGCGTTTTCCTTTCCACCCATGGGCAGATTCCTTCTGTAGGACCCTTTTCCATAAGCCTGACGTCAAAACCCCGCTTTTTTTTTTTTTTAATTTATTTTCCTTTTTTAACCCTGACGTGGGGGTAAAAGCCACTGAGAAGTCCACCCACATTCCCCCTCTTGTTTGACGTTAAGTAGGTCTGCCGTCTCCAAGAGAGCCATGTCTAAACTGCTGTCAGATCGCATCACGCGCTCCGGCCGCCGAGCAGGGCTGCCGGGTCACGTCAGAGCCCATTCGTTATAGTTGAAGTCTGCTGCAGCAACGGGCCTCTGGTCTTTCTCCCTTAACAAGAGGATTAGCATGACAGCCACATGGAACTCTTTAAAGACAGTCACCAAACACTTGCTTGGGTTGGGCTTCAATTACCCGCTGGGACGGTCACCGAGGTTGGGTCTCCGTGATGTGCGGTGCAACCTCGGGTCCAGGAGCCCGGGTCCCTCTGATGGGATCCCTGTCTGGGAGGGTTTCTCAGAGCTTCCCCCGCCAACCCCTTCGTGTTTGTTTGTTTTGTATCCTTTTAGGGGAATTCTGAGGGGAAGAAAAAAGGACCTTTTTATACAAGACACTTGCAGGGGTTTTTTCTTGCTGTTTTACTTCCGTCCCCCTTTCCTCCATTAGTGCACTCCTATCAGAGCCTTTTTCATCCTTACTGGACATAGGGTAATTCTGATAATTTTTGGACCTGTTTAAGGCACAGACTTGTAAGAAAAAAGAAGCAGCATCAAATTACAGAGGAGAAAAAGCACGGACGTGTCCCACTAACAGTAATTCTTCCTACTTGCCCCAGCCTGGAGGTGCTCTTCAAACCAGAGACGCTGAGCGTTGTGCCACCCTATAAACGTGCTTGCGGATTTCCAGGGACAAGCTGCAATGGTTTCTATTACAGGTTTAATTAAAAGTTGGCGTCTGTGACTGCCAGGTAGTTCTGTCTCTTTTTCCTGGTTGTAAATCGTGAAGCCGTAGGTGCTGGGGAGCCTCGGGAGCAGCGCGGGGAAGGCAAAGTCGGGGCTCTTTCGGAGATGGGCCATTGCCTTCTGCTCTTGCTTCCCTGCCCACATCCCAGCCCATCACACATCTGCAGGCGTTGGGTTTCCTGCTTGGCTTTCCTCCTCTTTCTTCGTCTGTCCACGTTAGGCTCGATGACGTGGAATTTTAATGTTGATTTTGATGAAGGCAGGCTAAGAGAAGGGTTTGGTGAGATTTTGTGCCATCTGCATCGTGAAGAGTACGGCCGATGATTGCTTTTGCAGCATTCTGGTCATAACAGGATCCAAAAGCCTCTTAATTAAGACCAATTTATTTATATTTTAATATACAATTGGTTGTTAGCGAACAAAAGTGCTTATGGTTTTTGTTCAGGGAACAGTGAAAAAAATTATGGATGCCCTTAAAAAACATAGAATGGGATGTGGTTAAGTGTCCAAATATGTTCATTTTTACATACCTGAAGGTAATAGGACATTGCAAACCCAGCGATCTTCAGAGCCATGCGTACCGTGGCGTCAACACGCAGTTCAGCTGGTAACAGCCTGGCAGAGACTCTAATTTCCATGAGAAGAGTTTGGGAAGTTCTATGTAAAACGATACATTCCCTATCTGTTTGTTTTTTCTAGTTAGTTTTTAGTTTAGGTCTTTATCCCTGCTGTTACCGGAGTGGAACCGTTGTAGCAGCGTAACTAGCCGAGCCTACCCACACGTGCGAGCGGCCCTTAGCTGGCTGCGGTCTAGGAGGAGTTGCGACTGGGGTTTCTTGTGCTGGTTGGGGAGCTTTTTTCTGTGTCTTAACCCAATTGAAATAAATGGGACTTTTCATTCGCTCAGCACCTGTGGCAGTCTGTGCACCTCTTCTAAGGCACCCACAGAGGGAGGGGTCGTTACCGGGATAGAACGGCGAGGCGTGTGGAAGCGAGCGTTGGATGTTAAGTTCAACCAATCGACTAAATTTCATCTATACAAACAAATATATAAATCTGTTATGGGAGCCGACAGGACAATCTCATAACGTTTACCCTAATGAAGCTGCCAGCTCTTAGCTTTGCCCTGAGGAAGTCGCCAGCAGAGCCGTCGTGATACATTCCCTTTATTTTAAATCACGCAACTCAAGGCCCGCCTTGCGGTGTTACTGACAAGGTTTATTAAGGACTGACTGAGGCAGAAAGTGGCTCGGAAATAAAATAAATAATTAAAATCGTACCAATTTGGAACATGGCTACTCCTGAGGCTTCTCACAGCATTTCTCTGGTTTTCACAATGGTTAAGCTCTTTAGAGGAGGAGACCGCGGCCAACCTCCTGCTTGCATGTTTACTTTGGAAGCACGTTAGAAACTTCCAGTTCTTGGCAAGTGGTTTGGAAGGAGCCCGTTAAACTGAAATAGGTGGTGTTTCTGCTTTTCTCCCCCCTCTGCTAAAACCATCTTTTCATTTCATCCCGTGCAGACGTAAGAAGTCACAGAAGAGGCGCGGCTGGGATGGAGCCTCGGGAAGACGCCTCTCGGCCGCGGGGAAGCAAGAGCCCCGTGGCTTCCTTAGTTTGTTCCGTCGTAAAAAAGAGCTGTAATGGAAATGCGTATGTAGGATTGCAGTTAAGGATGGTGTGGAATAGCTGTTGTAAGCTGGAGCAGTAGGTCTGCACCTGGGCTGTGGTGGATTCCCATGCTGGGACTGACCTTAAGGCTCTCTTGGACTTCACCACTGCCAAGAGCTGAATGCACAGGCTGGAGATCTGCAGCAGCAGTTGTTCCCTGGCCTGAAAAAAGGTCTCTTTCTGAGAGACATCCAACTTTAAAAAAATATATATATATATATTTTTAGATGTCTGCTTTTTATAGCTTAAAACAAGCATGTTTTTTCTGTTTGAGGAGTATGCAGTTTTAATTAAGCATCGCATTGCAAAGCCGTGTAGCTGAGTCAGTCACCTGCAGCTGAATATCCATTTGACATCACCGCAAAGTTAAGACAGACATCTAACTTGTGCACACACGTTAGAGGCTGGCACATTAATGCAAACAAGCAAGTTTCAGTTAAATGAAAAAAAAACCCACCTAAAACCCCTACAGTAATAACTACTTGTTGACCAAGTGGAAATACAAAAACCTCCACTTTGAATTTTTTGAGATGCCAGGCAGCACCCGACACGGTTCATTAATGAACACAAGTGCGACGACAGTCTCCGATGAAAGTGTAAGTGATTTAAATATGACTACTGCATTTTAAATAAATGCTTCTCATTATTCTAGCCACATGGCAAAAAAAAAAAAAAAAAAAGGTGTGGGTACTTTTTAAGGAAAGATAATTAAATTCTCCAGGGCAAAAATGAAGCAGTTGGATTTCTTGCACCTTCTGTTTATTTCTTGTATTTTTAGATGAATATGCTTATTTTATTTTCCTGTATAAAAGTAAAAATTACATCTTGTTGTATCACAGGTTTAAGACCTAAGCTTTCCATAGGAAAAGCACGGAACACACGGCCACTTGGCCGTCGCCTTGCGTGCTCCTGGCTGGCTCTGCGCCGCGGGCGGCTCTAGAGCCTGGAGCCAGCGCCTTCCCTGGGGATCCCCGAGGGCAGGGCATAAAAAAAAGAGGGTCCCCTTTTTCTTGGTCATTGCTAAAGATCAGGCAGAAGTACTTAATATGACTCTTAGATGCATATTTCTCTCTAATGGTATACAACTAACTTTTTTCCTGTCCATCTTGGCAACAGAGATGCTCAAAGATCAATGCATGGACTAGGGAGTGCAGAAACCTGCCAAGAAGCCTAACACTGAGCAGAGGAATTTCACACGAGGGGGGAAATATCCCATGATGTAACTTACCTGCCCTCCTTTTCTTTTTATGAATGTTTTGAGGCTGCTTTTGCCTTGCTTTTTAAAAGGTACGTGTGGTTTAGTTGGACCAAGGCGTGGCTTTGAAGCCTGAGAAAATCCTTTAAAAGGCAGCTGGTGAATTTTTAAGCTGAATTTTTAATGATGAGGTAGTTTGTAGCGGGAGTGCTGCTATGCAACTTTGGAAGGAGAAAGGGGAGGTGGGAAGGGAGGGGAGGAAGGCGAGGAGAAGACACCCATGCATAAGTTACCTTCATTTTTTTTCTTTATTAATGCTTTCAAATTTCCAGGAATAGTTGTTAGCATTTTTAGCCAAGCAAAATGAATATGAAGATTATTTTTTCTAACTTTCTGCCAATTTGAAGCTCTCAGCATATATGTTGGCAAGTCGACTTTGTATCTTACGGGAAAGGAAGCCAATGCGTTCTTAGAAAGCGAGGCATTTTCGTCTTGCAAAGCTTTTGCTTTCTTGACCAAGGTGGAGGTGGCCGTGGAGGCGGCGGGCGTCGTGGAAGTGTCCGGTGTTGAAGCGGTGGGAGAATGGTCTCGCCAAAAACATCTGGAGATGTTCAGCGGTGACAAGGCACTGTGCTTAAAAGCAGCAATTTAAAAAATGGAAAAGTTAAGACTTACATCCACACTGTCCTGCCAGGGAAGACCTGGTGGAAGTGAGGAATGTGTATGTGATGGCAGGGGGAGCATTGGGATGGGCTGGGCTAAGTTGGGATGGCTAAGCCTTGCAGGTTCCTGCAGCCCTCCCAGCTGCACAGACGGGCAAAGCAGCTGCCGTAATTCATGTCTTCTTGAAGGGATTGATGGACCTTTATTAAAGTTCCTTCTATAAATAAGGAGCTAATGGCCTGATGGTTACCTGGAGGCTTCAGGCAAAGCCCTGAGCAGCCCGTGCACCAGCCTCGGTAGCGCTGCGCCTCGCCGATGCTGGCGTGCTGCTTCCCACCTGGTTTGGGGGAGAACGACGGTATTTGGTGCCTTTGTGGAGCGGGAGGGAATGACGGTGCCTGTCGGGCTGGGGCGGTCGGAGGCAGGGCCGGTCGGAGGCAGGGCCGGGAGCCCGGCTGCTGGGGGTTGCTCACCTGCAGAGCAGCGAGGAGACAAACTCTTTCGTTTTTATGATGATATCGCAGTCCAAATCATTTCCAGACTCCTGAGAATGTGAAACAAGATGATGTGAAAAACATAAGGTTACTGTAGTTCTGAGTGCTTTCTATGCTCTTCTGGATAAATGGAGCAGAAAAGTCTACCAACTTCTCTTTGAGATTTGAAAGGCATTATTATATTCTGTAGTTATTATATTGTCGTAGCTCTAACAATCCACAGTAAAACTGAGCCATATTCTGCCGAGTGCCGTACATGTGCAGAATAACGGATTATCCGTGGTGTCGAGAGCTTGGTTTGAGGTCCCTGTCGTAGGTATTCCTGCCAAAAATCTTATGCACTGGTTCTCGTAGCTTTTTTTTAGCAAAGAGATTATTAAATACCAAACCGACATAAAGTAGGCATCAGTTTTACGAAGTCGGTACAACTTCACGCACACAGACACACACAAAAAAAAATCAAAAGTACAAATTTGGTAAAGAAATGGAGAGACATAAAATTGCACTTAATTCCTAGCAAAGTGGATCCAAAGCTGATTCTTCAGGTTCGTTTTGCCTCTGCTCCAAGCCATCAACTCGTATTCTTGTGCGGCCGGAGCCTTTTAATTGTCCGCCTCTGTGTCCCTCTTCTTCTCCGCCACTTTCTGGTCAGTAATTATTCGGCCTTCGGTGGTTAGCAATTAATCAGAAAACGAACTGGGGCTGGGGGAGGCGGCAGGGCCGTCTGATCACGCACCGGGCGGGCGTTGGTCCTGTCCCGAGGCAGAGCCGGGGCTGGTGTCCCTGAAACCGGCGCCCGGCCGCGTTCGCCCCCACGGGCTGTTGCGGGTCAAGCGCGTGAAGGCATTTGGGGTTTTTGGAGGGGTGCCCTGTGGCAAAAGCAGAGCCGGCGTCCTTTGTGCCGTTACGGGTACGTCACACGCTTCGTGTTCTCCGGCTTTCTGCCAGGAGGGAGCTAACAAAATATTTTGGCTGACTTGCAGCGCGCTCGAGTGTACTGGGGAGTTGGGGACGGTTTGCTTTTCCCCATACCTGGCTGGCAGAATTGCTCTGGTTTTCTCTTTTTTCCCGTTGTCTCAGGTTCTCCTGTATTTTGGTATTTCTATTTTCCCTCCTTTCTCCTGCTCTGTGACACATCCAGCCCTGCACCAGAAGACTATGCTGTTGAGTTTTAGCAGTGCACTATTGAGGAGCTTCTTGTTCGGGGGTCTGGCTGTGTTTCCAGCTGCAATAATCAGAAAACCTTAGGATGGCTCATCAGTGGTGCTTAAGATTCTGGATACGAGAAGATTGCTGGCAGGGCTCGCTCCTTTGGCCGCGATGATGTCTCCTTATCGATCTGCCCGTCGTTTCTCTCGGGTGCTTTGCTGATGGGCTCTGTTGGTTTATCGGTACCCTGAAACCGGTCTCCGCAGTTTGGGGAGACACCCACCGCACCGCGATCTCATAAAGCACCAGGAGAGCACCACCACCCCTTCGTGCCCAACCGACAGCGTACGGGTTGGGAAACGTGGCTGGTGATTTGCAAACCCAATGTCCACATTTTCACTGCTCTCAGGAAAAGAAGAAACGAGTAGCGAGGGAAGAAATTTATTTTTTTTTTTTGCAGGTGCTTTCTGTTTGCTTGCTTTGCTCTTCGGTACCCTGCAAGCACGAGCTGCCATTGAAAATCAAATGAATTCTCAATTGCTTCCTTCCAATTCAATAAGTGGAGGAAAGCAGAAACCTGCCACTGTCGCTGGAAGGAAACGGGGCAGAGGAAGGCGCAGGTTCGGCAGAAAGCTGCTTCTTTTCCTTCGTTCCCAGGGGAAGGGCCCTGGGGAGACAGGCCTGCTCCCCCGGGGGATCGTCGAGGAGGAGCCTCACCTCCGTCCACCCTGGAGGCACAAGGATGTGTCGTCTACCATGGACTTGGGTGGTTTCCTTGCCCCCCGGCACCTCGCACTTACGCTCTGCATTTTCCTCTCACCAATCTTTTATGAATGTTTTTACAGGCGTAAGCGAGCTCGTGTCGTCCTTGCATCTCTGGAGGTGACGAGGATGCAGTTTCGTTACTGCCGTTAGGAATCTTTTCGCCTTTATCAGAGCAGAGGGATGGAGTCTGACTCCAGATGGAGTGCTTTTGAGATGACATACTTTGCTGCTAATGTGGGGAGTATAAATATTAATTGTCGTAACTTTTATCGTTACAGTTTTACGCTTGTCTCTCGCAGCAGGGCCGCGGCCGCTTGCGAGGTGTGCGACGGCGCGGAGGAGATGACGGAGCCGCTGAAGCAGTGCACGGCCTGGCTGCACGCCTACTTCTGCGAGCCGGCGAGGATGGCGACCCTTCCCGTGCCGGCCTTCCACCACCCGCTGCTCCAACGAGGTCTGTGCCAGGGTGCCGCGGGGCACCCGTCCCCTCCCTGCCCCCATCACCCAGGGTGCCGCTGGCTCCCGCCTCCCCGATTCTTGGTCAACGGCAAGAAAAACGATGCGGTTCAGCTCCCGAGAGCTGCTGGCTGAAAGGCTTGAGGTTGAACGCATCTGGAGGGCGGAAAGCTTTTCAGTAAGGTCATCGTTCCCTTAAACTAGGTTTTTGCCAGCAACAGGGGGGGCCGAGGCTTAGACGTGTCCGTGTCAACAGACACGGGCCATAGAAGCAGGCGCTGGTAGGTTGTGTCACGTAGCAATGGTTTTACTCTTCAAAGTTATTATATTGTTGGTTGAAAGATGATCGACACCTTTTTATATGGGCACGTACATTTTTATTTCAAGGCACAAGGGCTGTACGTCAGTGCCTGTGTAAAACAGTGGCCGGTTTTACCTGCGGGAAGGACGGGCCGCTCTGGCAGGCACGCCTTTGCCAGTGGCATCTACAAGAACCCGGCTGTCTCTACTGCTAATTGCTGGTTTTATTCAAATTCCTATAAATAGTAGGTTTCTTCTTGCTGTTACACTTCCTTATTCTTAATTAGCTAATGGCAGCTGCAAGTAGAACAACAAAACGAAAATGCCGTTGTTGCTCGGAGCCTTCTGCAGATAATCAGGCTGTTGCTTCTGAAGGTGGGAGTCTTAAATATTCCTGAGCTTTGCACAGCACCTTCCTTTTAACGATGAACTTCTGTACTTATTCTTCCATGGTATGAAAATTCTCGGTGCGACACCTTTCATAGTCAAATTACAGGGTGGGTGCGGAGTGTTTTTTAAACTAAGTCATGTATTGCACTGCCTCCCCTCTAATTTTTAAAAAAAACGTCATTTTTATCAACTACTAATAAATTTCATTGAGAAGTTTTAGTGAATCCATCCCATTAGTGTGTGGGAGAATAAGCTTTAATGACCCCGTGACGTCGAAATAGCCAAAATGCCGCAGAAGTACAGCCTTCTAGGTGATTAGGCTGTCTTTGAGGACTCTTTTGTATCAGCTGGGATGAAATTAAGACCTGTGTTGTGACAACGTTAGGCTTGGGGTGAACATGAATGGGCAAAGCTGGATGGGAAACAGTTACTGCTGCTGTTCCTTCTATTTCTGAATAACACCGGGGGAGTTCTGCTTCCCAGATTACCCACCAGAGGTTATAAAACGTTTAAAGTAATGCTTTTACTTTTATTAATTTTCCTAAATTGGCTACTGAATTCTTTTTGGCTTGGCTAATGAAGTTTTTTTTTTCTCTAAGTGCTGCTGATGCTGTTTTAGGTGTTGTTTTGGGGTTTAGCCCTGAAGAGTCTCGCCTTGACTCATGGTCAGGGTTGGTGGGGGACTTTGGTCGCTCCCTGGGCAGCAGCCTTCCTGTGCAGGCAACGCTGGACGGGACTAAAGATCGTTTAAGAGAGGGAAAATAAGCGTATTTGTTAATAGGAAGCCCCTCAAGGGAAAGCAGTCGTCACCCTCCAATTTTTTGGGGGGTGACAGGACGGGTCTTCGGCATCGTCCAGGTGCAAAGCCCGGCCGAGGGGGGGTGAGGCGGGACGTGGCCGGTGGCCGCGAGTCGCTGCCGGGGCTCTCTGCAGCACCCGTGGCTTTGGGAAGGATGCGGCCGGTGGCCTCGCGGGCGCGCGCCGGGCAGCAGCGGTCCTAAGGGGGCCCGACCTTCGGTGTCGCGGGTTCGGTGCGGGGTGCAGTGCGGTTTGCTCCTTACGACAGGTGAAGGTCCAGGTTTTATTAATTTAGTTCAGTTATTTGGTCTTGGGCTGACAGGAGGCGCGCGTGGTTTATGGGGGGGCGCGCGCGTAATGGAGACGCTAACGCAGAATCAGCGGGCACAAACCACAGTGGTGTGGTAGCGTGTCAGTGCTTGTCCTCCCTGCTCCTAGTAACACTTCCATAACATAGAAAAAATTGATGTCGGAAGGAATGTGGAAATCCATGTCAAAAATTTGAAGAAACTATTTTTTAAAGTTATTTAGTAGAAAGGTAAGGTTAAACGGCGTTATAATGGATTACATTGTACATTTCAATCTGTCTGTAAGTCAGAAATTCAGTAATGCTAAATAAGGACTTTGGTATTTATTTACTTTTTCACATTTACATTTGAAAGTGCCTACTCATTTCTCCAGGCACTTAAAAATGCAGAATAAACAGAGGCGAGAGCATGAGGATCCAAAGCCGGGAAGGCTTTTTCTCATCACGCTGATCTCCTTACGCGTCTCTCTTCATCAGCAGCTCCTCCAACAAATCAACAAAACCTTTGGCCCTTCTTTTCTCCCCTTCCCTGTAAATAGGACCACTTATAGCGAGGTTCTTCGATATTGTGTGACTCGAGTTCCAGCATCAAGTGCTTTTGCGGTAAGGACCGATTATTGGCAATTTTCTTTCTTCATCAGTGCTTATATCAAATTTTGTTTTATTTTTTTTCTATGCTTGCATCATCTGAGGACAGGAAGGGTTTTACTTACGTCAAACGCATTAAAGAGCTTCCTCATTCAGCACAAAAGTGTGAAGAGCTTTCGGGGTGAAGCACTTCTCCGTTCATGGTCAATTTTCTGCAGCTACTCTTGTGCCAGCTGTTAAGACATAGCTCCTTGTGGGGAGAAGCAGAGACAATCAACTCTGAGACAGCAAAAGCAGAGAGACTTGCAAATTCAGGAAGCAAAGGTGTCTTGCAGGTTGCAGAAAAGCCATCTCATGTCTTCAATTTTTCTAAAGTGCCTTTAATTTTCCAAATTACTATGAAAAGGGGGAAACATGTTTAAAAGCACTCGAAACGCTGAACTAACCATTCCTCCTCATAACTCCTTGTTGGCAAAGTTTGAATCTGAAGCACAGCTTGAGGCAGAAGTCTGAAGCTGGTTTCCCAGCGCCTCCAGGAGCTGTCAGCTTACTGCCGGTCCAGTTTAGCCTATGCAGCCAATTCATCTTTTTTTTTTTTTTTTTAAATGTAATTGAAAAACTGGGATTTTCAACATGTTTTGTCATGGCCAGTGCTCAACGTGGAATTTCACTGAGCAAAGAACGAGTCGGTTTTTCCCACTTCTCTGCAGCATGACTGCAAGGTGTTGCACCTCAGAAAGATCACTGAACGTCTCTAATGGGAAGAGAGTAGCTGCTCTGAATGTGTCGTGGTCATTAACCCCCTTTATAAATGACGAAGAAAAATTGACCCTGTTATTGTTTTGAAGCCTAAGGTGCTTGATTTGTGGGTCTGTGAAATGGGAAAGGCGACGTTAAATTGGGCCAGCCATGAATTTCCTGACTTCACTTTATTTGTGCTTCATAACCGTAGTGGTCGAGGTTGCAGAAAGCGTTGCAGCGCTGGGCGCTGCAGCGAGGAGCGGGTGTGTGTTTGCAGACCAGATGGCTCATTAGAGCAGCAAGGACAGAGGAAATTGGAGACACACAAGAGTTTTCCTTTGCCCTGTGACGAGCAGCAGCCCTGGGGCTCTGCTCTTTGCATGCCATGCCATGCCGTGCTGCCATCCTCACCGGATGGAGTCCTTTAGCTTTGCAAAACCACGCTTTTATCTTCTTGAGTCTGGAGTTCCTCGGTCGCGTCCCCGTACCGGAGGCGTAGACCCGAAGCAAAGCTGCGCCTGTCAGCTCAGTCCAGCTCAGTCACCCTGTTTCTCCAAATAAGCCGTGAATTACCGTGTCGGTGCGAGGGAGGAGGGCTCTGCAGGTCTGCGAGTGGCCTTGTGCGTGTCCCCTTGCAGGCCAAAGGTGGAGAAAAGCTGTGCAAAAAGGTGGAGGAGGAACAACCTGAGGATGGGGACCGGAGAGGTGAGCTTTGCAAGCCAGATTAGTAGCTGAGATTTCCCCTGCATAATGCATGTTATTCATCCAAGAAGGGATATTGATGAAACACCTCATACATAATGGGAGCAGAGAGTCTTCAAAGAAACGGGTCGTACTTCCATTCTCCCTTCAAGATGACTTTGCTCCGTACCCAGGCCTGTAATCAATAATTACCCTGTGATTTCCTGGGAGCCTTCTCGTTCAGAAACTCGAACCAAAGCAGCGCAGGCTGGCGGACCTGGCGCAGTCCCCGCTGAAGGGCGGCAGAGCGCACTGAGAAATACTGGTTAGGGGCTGCGGGAACGGGTCGCTTCTGGTGTCGCCGCCGGGGAGTCGGACTCGACCTGCGTTCCCGTGCTGCGCGCTCGCCCGTCCTTCCTGCCGGGGAGGGATCTCTCCCCTTAGAAAGCCCTATGGAGAAAATCCTTCCGTTAACTGCATCTTGATTACTCCGTCGCCTTCCGGCCGGTGGCACACAGTATCACCTCTTTGCTTTACTGGTTTTGCCCATTCTAAATAATTAAAAAAAAAAAAAAATCTGCAGCAAATTAAGAAAGAGAAGTAGATTTTTGTGCATTCTGGCGGGAACTCAGCGAAGGCCAAAGTATTTTTTTCCCTTTTTGTGGTTGGAATGCTCAAATCACAGTATTTCTGAAGATTGTGGGGCTCTTAATCTGTGTACTTCTGCGACGGCGAATTCAGTTTACGTTTAAAAGAAGTGTTTTTAACGGCTGTGCTCCATCCCTAATTGCAGTGTGCAGTTTGTCCTAAGAGTAAATTTTTCTCACGTACGATTTAGCCAAAGACTTTTTCAATATCTAAAGCTTATTTAAATAAGAACAACACTTACAGTATTAAGATGAATACAGATCTATTTTCCCGTGCTTTAAATTACAGATTTTAAAAATAAATCGTAAAATTCGTTGACTTTGTTGAGATACCGCCTAGTAAAGCTGGAAAGTTTGAAGCTTCAGGCGCCTGTTTATGGAGAATAGGATAGCAACTCTGTGCTCACACGCAGCGGGAAAGAAACGGCTCCTAAAAACGTCATTCTTTAAAAGATAAGAATGAGTAAAATACTTTCCAGGAGCCCCAGAAGCAGAGAGGGAAGGTCCGAGGCTCAAAGCGGAGAAGGCATGAAAAAACCTGATCAAAAGAGTGGGAGAAGGCGGAGGACGCTCAGGGGTGTCGGACGCCCTGGCTGGTCCTGGGGTCTCCGCGCGGCTTCGTTCGAGATAACGAATAAATACGCAGCGTTAGGTTGGGGTGATTTGGCGCCTTGAGGAGAGCGGGAGGAAAATGGGAGTTAAGGGCGAGGGCAGGTGAGAAATGGAGGGGCCGAACCTGACCTGTGAACGATTTCATTGAGCTGTAGATGATTTCAGTAGTAGGAACAGTGACCGTAAGCACGTGAGGTACGTCTTAAACTTAAAGAGTTCTCTGCTCGCTCCGAGAACAGTTTGCATACATACTAAAGCGACTGAAGTCTTCACAATTTCACTATCTTTATTACCTTGTAATTCTTAGATAGATGCCCTATGGATATGCGAGAGGCATCTATAGAGAGAAGCCCGTGTCTGGGGCCTACGTGGTTTTATTTTTCTCCAGCCCTGTGTCTGACTTGTAACTTTATTTGCCCTTTTAAAAGAAATTCTACTTACTCTGAAATGGCTTCTCTGACGTGATCTAACGTACATAAATCCATGCCCAATATCTGAAGACACGCTAGGTGGCCAGAGCTTGCTAGGGCGGTCTGCAGCCAAACAGGGCGCTAAAGCAGGACGAGCGGGTTTGGGTTTGTCTGGAAATCGTCTAAGTACTTATTTTCCTATTGTGGGTACGGACGCGTTCAGGGGCAACGGGTTTAGTCAGTCCCGCGGTAATCTTTTTTCTTGAGGTCATCAGGTTGAGATTATAAATATCAGATGTTACATCAAGGACCAGGTCTTGTGATTTTCTTCCTTTGTTTTAGATATGAGTGTAGATATATATAAAAATATAGATTATATGTATTTGTTTATATTTATAAAAATATATTTATATGTTCATTTATATTTTAACATAATCTATTTTAAAATAATTTTACATTTTAATAGAACAGGCTTTAAACTATTTTAATATATTCAATTTTAATATAGTATATCTCATTTTTTTCATATAATACATTAATTTATTTACACAAATATATAAAGATATATCGTGGATCGGTTTGGAGTGGCAGGCGCGGTGCAGCTGACAGCCCACCTCACCCCAGCGCAGTGAGAATGGCACGGTGGCCGAGCCCCAGCCCAGGCGACGCCACTTCATCGGCCGCCGTACCCAGAGCGTAGCCCTCCTCAGTAGGAGAAGCGGCAAACGCAGCCTACAGAAGGACCTCCGGGAGCCAGCCTGTCCCAGTATCATCTCTCCACGTTTACTTTATTTCCTGCAAAAACGGAAAATTCATTGAAGTTTAACAGGGATGGTATAAATCCACCAGCATTTCCAGGTCATCTCTCTATTTTGCAGACCGGAGTTGTGCCGCTGGGTAACCCGCTGAGCAGGAGGCAAGGCTTGCCCTTTCCTAGACAAATGCAAAATGCCATTCTTACTATTTATTTATGTTGCAATTTGTGAAATTCTCTTAATTTGGTTGCAAAGATTCAACTCACTAAAGATGATGTTTCCGGCTTTCCCCTTTTCGTTCCCGCAGCTTCATCAGACATGCAAATACATTTCTGTTTAGGCTTTTAGAAAACGTTTTTTTAAAGTAATATGAAATAATCTGCTCAAAAACACTAGTACTTCACATATCTGGACGTGGCATATTCAAGCGCAGAGAGATGACAAGCTTTCATATTTCTGCCTGCCAATACAAAATTCAAATTCCAGAGACTGGTGCCTTCTTTTATTACTACTTCATGTGAGAATAGTTTTGATAAGCAGAAAGTCACTGTTTTGCTAGACATTTAATGGATTTTTTACAATCCAATACTTCCCTACAACTTTCTTCAAACAGAAATCGATCCTCTCCAACCTTCGAAAATGAAAACGAACCCAAAAAAGAGCCCGGTTACTTTTAGGTCTTAAATTCTTCCCGCTCAGTTGGCCCGTTGCTTTGTATCAACTATCGGTATCAAAAGGAACAAAAGCAAAAACAACAACAAAAAAAACCCCAAACCAAACAAAAAAAAAAATCAAGGGGAAATATGTACAAAATTCCTGACCCAGTTTGTTTGAAGTCAGAGCAAAACTCCGTCGTTCCCGGTGGAAGCTCCTGTGAGCTGCAGTGGGTGTTAAGGCGCGCTCTTCCTTTGCGCTCGCTGTTCGTAGAACAAGTTGCCGAATAGAAGCGATTTCTGGCGCCCGGGGCCCCGCTGGGTGCAGGTGCCCTTTTGCCGCTGGCCCTGGCGCTCCGCCGGGATCCAGGCAGGACCCTTCGGGCGCGCTGAGTCCGGAGCCGGCGGAGGAGCCGTACCTTCTCGTGGAGCCCGGCGGAGTCAGCACGGCCTGCGGCGTGACCTTCGCAAGAGCCTGAGCCTGGGGACAGCCGTGCGTCTGTCCTGCCGCGGGGAAGGTAGTGGAAGGGAACCTTATTCAAAGATAAAAAATGCATTGTATTTTCAGTAGGATTATCCTTTCTTGGCAGTGTTCTTGGCACTGATGACAGGTAGGCCACAGGCAGAATAAAGGGGAGTTATCTAAATAGTTTATTTCTTAGCTAAGCGTGGATTGAGGATCCACAGCCAACATTCACCTGTACGGTGTCGCCGTATGACGGCAACAATTTACTTGGTCTCAGAGAATCTGGGGATGCTGGAGCAAGTCTTGGCTGCAGACGTGTGTGGATATTGAAATTATTCCAAAACCAGGCTTCTTTTTGGAAGGGAAAGGTTTGTGTTTGGTCTCTCGTGCTGTTTTGCGTGAATTACAGAATAGCAAATTGCAAATTAGGGGTGCGTTTTGTATGAATTACAAAATAGGGGTGGAAGAAGGTGGGAGCGCGGTATCTGCTCGTCCTCTGCTGCTCCACTTACTTGCTTTGCGCGAGGTAAGGCAGTCCTGGCTGCTGGCGGACGGTCCGCTCCCTTTGCCAAGAAGCTCCCAGGGTGTCACCCAGCAGAAAGCCCTGACGGTGTTCGGGGTTCGCATGCGCGTCTTCGCATACAACTGCAGCTGGACCAAGGTCAGGACAGGTTCTGCAGCTGCAGAGGCCTCGCGCATGGGATGCTTCTTTGTAAAGTCAGTACGTACAAAACCGGATCCCTTCTCCCTCCATTAAATAAAAGGACTAAGTTGACCCTGATATAAGACACATTTTCGCTAACCTGGTAACTTCTGACATTGCTGCTTGTATATGAGCTTTAGATAAAGAGGTAAGAACCGAAAGTGGAGAAAAACAAACACCAATGTGGGAAAAAGACTTTGTGTATCCGGAGTCATGCGGTCGTCGTCTTCTCCCGAAGCCCCAGACCTCAGCAACCTGCTGGCATTGCAGACCCGTGAGGAATAAGTTTTAATTTAATTCATTTTTCCTTTGATTAGTTTGCTTGCTCGCCGCACATGCAGCCCCATGTAGCCTTTGCACCCCTGCTTAATAAAAGCCTATATAATCAAGATAAAAGGAAAGGATTTTATAAATACAGCCCCCCACACCTATTTTATTAATGAACTTCCAGCAAAGTTTACTTAATTCCCCTCATCGATGGCGAATGTCATCAATACTCATACGCATTTAACCCGTTCGGTACGTCGAAGGCAACGTGCCTAATGTGACTGTTGCTATGGCGAGCGCCTTGTTGCTAAATACCATTGTTAATTATTTTTTTTTAGAAAACAAAAATACAGCGGCATTTACCGCAGCCTGTGCGTTCGGGGCACGTAGATCAATTCATCTGAGGGGAAGCCGTTCGCTGATACAGATACTTTGCTGCCGCTTGACCTAAGGACGCCCCTTTCTCACCCATTTCCGAGACATTTTGCTTTCGGAGGGTGTGAACGCGAGCGCTGACCGGTACCTTCTGGGAAAAACAAGGGCTTGCTTAACTGCAAAAACATACTTGTCACTGGAAATTTACATCCCGCTCTCTTCTCAGAATAAAATATGCAAGGACCAACATAAATGGCATGCTCTTTTTTTCCTTTTCTTTCTTTCTTTCCTTCTTTTTTTCCCCGTGAATTGGGCCTTTGATGTTCAAGAGGAGCCCGTATTAAAGGACATCCCTAGAAGGCTGCAGAAATTGTTCCTATTTATGACAAATGTAAAATAGTACAAATCTAGCTGAATGTGATGGTGTCATTAGTTTGTGAATCGCATCCTTGAAAATAACTGTGGAGGAGCCAAATCGGTTTAAAAGAAGATAACAAAATGGTTTAAGCTACTTAGGTTGAATGCCAATTATATTTTAATATTCAACTGAGCATATTTTACTAAGAAAAAAGGCAGCGTCGACGCATGCATAACTCATTGGCAGCGTCGACCAGCTGTGCCACTCTTCTCTTCGAATCACTTTGTGCATTTTAGTAGCATGGTAATTTAGTAGAGAACTACCTGAGTGATGGCATTTTCAATGAGCAGGTAATCTACAGAGAATTTTTATATGGTTATGAGTTCTGTGCTTCAGCCTGGCAACACAAAAATACATCAAGACCAATTACGGTATCAACTTTCAGCGTGATACCCTTGCCACGCAAGTGCATGTATTTCTGCCCCAGGCATTTCAAATTGCATCTAATTTGAAATCTTTGGGGTTTTAATTAAATTTCAGAATATATGGAATTCTTCATTAGTACCTGCTCTGAATAGCAGATTATACTTCTCTCAGTCTCTCGTTAAAGAAGTAGGCTGTGGTAAATAGCATGTTCAAGAACTGATCATTTGTGGTGCCTGGATATTGGGAACAGAAATAGTGAAATGCAAAATAATATCAAAAAGATTATTAGTCCAGTGAGGGACTCTTGATTTGTATTTTAATGGAATTTTACATTTCTCTTAATGATTTGCAAATTGTCCTCTGATTATAAGATGCATTAAGCTTTTCATTTTAATGGAGAGACACAGCCATTAGCAGAAATTTTTTTTCTGTCTTCTTTTTAGAGTGCTTCCCTGCAGCAGATAAATATTGAAACCATTAACACTTTTTGATGTACTTTATAGCGCTGCAGCTTGGACCAACACATGAATGAACGTGGCCTTTTATATTTTAGCACTTTGCTTGAAGCTCGTGGTTGTCGTTACACGGGTGAACAATGACCGAAGCTCTATGTTTTGAGGCAAGCAATAAAATTATGTGTATTTCCTTATAATTAACGGTCCAAACGTTTCGGTGAACATCATTCATATTTAATGCGAAGAGAAAAAGTAAAGCCAACAGAAGTCGAGATCTGAAATTCCCGGTGAGGCTGCTCTGACCTTAACTCGGACCATCCTCGAAGGGAGGAGGATCGCGCTGTCTCTCCGAGCAGGGTTTGTTAAGGATTCGCGCACAACTTCTCGGCGGGGAAGTACACAAACGCGTTCTTTGTTGCAGACGCAAGAACGTGTGTACGCTCCTCGTTTGTCGATCTGAAAGTCAAATTTCCTCCTTGCTTTCAGCTTAGTGTGAACCCTTAACGCTGTATAAACACGCTTGTGCCTGTGCTGATTTCATCGGGTTTGGCAGAAGGGCTTGGGATGGGGAACAGCCTCTCTTTTTGCGGCACGTTGTGAAGCTTGAGTAGTATTTTCCTGGTGCTGCAGATTTATGTAAAATAATGGGGCTGTTAGATCAGGTAAACGTGTATTTATTTACCGTACTAGCTTATTAAATCCCTGTAATATTCTTTGGGTCCTTTGGAAAAGGGAATCATTCTTGAAGAGGTGCGGGGCAGGGGTGGCTTTAGCTCGTTTCCCCAGCCGCACCGGCCAACCTGCCCAACCTGCATGAGCTTCCTCCGAACAAGGGGGCTACTTCAGGGCTGCCTTTTAATTTAGCAAACTCTAGTCTCTGAAAACCCATCAGGGGTCACTGGTAGGACTCCTCCTCTCTTTGCTTCCAGGATGTCTGTTCAAATAACTTGAATCTCGGGAATTCCGGTTGCAGTTCATTTAGCAGCGCGCGGCGTACGATGGCGCCGGTATCAGACAGGAGCCCAAGTGACTTCATGAAGCGGCACTTTATGCCTTCACCGTTGTTTTGCCGACTGCTTAAATGCATGCTTCTTAAGGAAAGAAAGGAAAAAAAACACTCTAACTTTGAGGTCGAAGCCAGAAGATTCTAGGAATTAATTGCTGCTGCTTTCATATGTGCCTTGAAAAGCTGGCGCGCCGTTTGTGAATTAGTGTTTGCAGTGTGCTATGTGAGTGTTTAGCCTCACGCATTAGATATTTATAATTCAATAATGAATACAAACTAAAAGGAAAATCGGTACTTTGATACTGACTTAATTTGTATGTACTAAGCAAATAGTTACATTTTATTACAGTTAAGCAATTTAATGAATATTATTTTTAACTTCCACATTTACAAAGAAACTTACTTTGTTCACATAGAGCACATCTGCACTGCACATTTCGCATATTAATTTTTTAGGGCAGGTTGTCTTTGGTAACACGATCTTCACAAAACAACTGAGGGTGCCGATTTCTTGATCCAGAGTCATTTGGGAGAGGGTGTTCGGGGCCGCGTTGGAAAACAAAACTGTAAAAACACCTCATCGATGTAATTCTAAGTGGAATTACAGAGGAAAAGCGATTACGCCTGAAGCAGCGAAAACTCTAGGAGAGGTGATGGTGCATCCCAGCCCCCCTCCCCGTGTGATGCCCAGGTCCTCTGCCGCCAGCCTGCCCGGGGGAGAACAACCAGAATACCTGTGCTGACGTAACCCAGCGACCAACCGTCGTGAAGGTGCTGTTGGGTGACAGTTTTGAAGAGAGATAAAGATTATTTCTCCAAAATAACCTGGCTCGCTGTTGCCCTGGTTCATGGGCAGATATAGAATTGGTTTGTGAATATCCTCGCTAGGGCAGGCGAGTGGGTCCGCCTGGGCTGTGTTGCACTACAGAATCCCAGAATCCCAGGTGGGAAGGGACCTCAGGGATCATCCAGTCCAACCTTTCTGGGAAGAGCCCAGCCTAGACAAGACGGCCCAGCGCCCTGTCCAGCCGACTCCTGAAGGTGCCCAACATGGCCGAGTCAACCCCTTCCCTGGGGAGATTATTCCAACGGTGACTGTCCTCACTGTGAAAAATGTCCCTCTGGTGTCCAGTCGGAATCTCCCCAAGAGCAGTTTGTGTCCATCCCCCTTGTCCTCTCCATGGGACTCCTCTAAAAAGGGAGTCTCCACCTTCTTTGTAGCTACTGGTACATGGTGATGAGATCCCCTCTGAGCCTCCTTTTCTCAAGGCTGAACAAACCCAGCTCTCCCAGCCCATCCTCGTACGTGGCATAGAAGCCTAACTCGGGAAACGTGTCTGTGCTTGTGAGACAATACAACAAATTCCAGTTTGTAGAATCAGTTTTACACAAGGTGAGCTCACAATTCCTGGATTTAACCCCGTTTACTTCACAGAAGCGCGTTGGAGCCCTGAGACGACAGCCGTCTTGTAGGGCACGTGCATGCATTCAGAGCCCGCAGTTTCGCACTCTACTTCGTGGTGGTTCTAGGCTGTGTGTGTAGGAACGGAGGGCCGAAGGGATTCGAGCTCCTTGTTTGGGTTTGTCACTTTATTTCTCCAAAGCTGCCCAATTTGTAGGTCGTCGGCAACTCCCAGGTTTAGTTTTAAACCTGATGACCCTGAGCCAAGGCCTCGAACAAAGGTCGTGATGAGTGTGAGATTTTGGTGTTAGTAAACCCAGTTTATCGGTATAAATTGGAAACTCTGCTTTATCAACACGGGTGAGTGGTTGAATCCTTTCTCTTCACCTTGTTTTTTGAGTTCATTAATACCGGGATGACACTTCCAGCATATCCATAAATCTTCTGAAGTTTTCTGCAGAACCTCCCTGCCCGTTCAAGTCTAACTGTAACCAGACGGTCCTGCCTACCCTTCCGAAATCCCAGTGTAATTAGGAAACTATATCTTCTCTGATTTATTTAGGAACTGTGGGCAGGTTTGTGCGTCTCGTTAACAGGACGAGCCAGGGGAAGAGCTGGGTCGTCGCAGCACCTGGGGGGCTGCGTTTTCGTTGAGTTCCAACAATGCAGACTGAAGTAAATCAGATTTAATTTTTGGTTTTCCTCCGGAGAAGGAGGGGAGCAACCTTCACAGGCCTGGCATCAGCCGGGGCACTTTCAGCAGGCAATAGCGAGAACTCCAAGAAATGGGAAAAAAAGAAGGTTGAGGTGGGACCAGGAGTTCCGCTTCAGTGTGTGCCTGCAGTAATTTCTCAGTTTTAAGTCAGGCGATGGCCAGTTGCGGTCTCTCGTCACACGTGGCCCTTCGGCAGGGGCTGGTATCGCCGTGTGAGAGCAGAGTTTGGATCCCAGGCTCGGTCTGCAGCTGATAAGGAGGGTTTAGAAGACACCCAGGCAAAGTTCTTGGCGAGTACCAGCTCTCTGACAAAGTGAAATAGAGGCAAGTCTCTCATTTATTTCTATCTTGAGTGGAAAAATACAAATTTAATTTTCTGGCCCAGTCACTTAGAAATTGCAGCAGAACTGGTGCGTGGTGTCTCTGGAAGGACTATTCTGTGTCCTTTGCAGAAGTGGTATGGCATTAAATACCGATAAAAGATGAAAAGATAACCTGAGTTTGAAGCGAATGAGGTAGCGGTTGATGTTTTTCCAATTGCTCTGATCAGCAGGTCTCTTGTATGTATGTTTATAGTAGTTCTTTTGTGTATAACAGTATTGACAAAGTTATTAAAAAGGGGTTTTTGCGTACTTTACACAGTTATTCCCTGCTCCCAAAATTGACGTATTTGAAACAAAACAAAAATACTTGCTCCTAGAATGAGATTCTGAATGGCGAGTGTAAGCCTGGAGCAGGTTCCTCTACCTGGTCGTTAAACCTGTAGGTACGGCGTTGTAGGAACACCAACAGGTCTTCGGTGGCGCCTCAGCAGCGGAGGCGGCTGCAGACTCGGGGCACTGGCTGCTTGCCTTACATCCCTGCCCACGTGCTATAAAAATGCAAAGGTTCGAGTTAGACATCTCCAAACCAAAACGTTGAGTGTTTTGCTGGTTTCAAGCTACTTGGGTTCATGTGCACAATGATTCATTGAACAGTCTTGATATCTCCTCTCTGCTGCGTGGAGCATGCCGGGGAGAGCTGGGCGATGGGGTCCTGGCGCCTCCTGTCCCACTCATGTGG
>NC_087524.1:21843815-21893815 GCF_963921805.1 Phalacrocorax carbo
CAAGAGGGAAGTCGGGATTTTCCACCCGCGGGGACGCACGAGAGGCTGAGACGTGCTGCACCGCAGGAGAGGGGCGGACCCTGCCCTTCCCCTGCGCTGCCCACCGAGCAGATCATCACAGGTTGGTAACAGGACTTAAATAAAGACACTTCTATTTATAGTCTGATTTAGCATCGCTGGGCCCAACTGCAGCTGGGGTAGTGGCAGGATAAAAAGGAAATGTAAGGAGATAATGCCGAGGAGGAGGAGGAGGAGGAGGAGGCACTCTGGCTCCCCGAGTATAGGCGTGGTAGGGAAATCTTAATGCAGGAAAATATGATGGATTCTCAGGAATCGGCGTAGAACTGGGGGCAGAGAAAAATAAATTGGTTTTATGCTTACCTCCATCCCCTCTGCAATGTAAGACTTGCCTGCCACATTTTGTTGGCTGGGAAGAGACTGATATTTTCTCTGTCTCTTCATCCAAAGCATTTGTTCTCCTCTCCTGTAGCAATTGCAGCTTGGTGTATTACCTACAGCTCA
Organism: Phalacrocorax carbo; assembly: GCF_963921805.1. Classification (NCBI taxonomy): domain Eukaryota; kingdom Metazoa; phylum Chordata; class Aves; order Suliformes; family Phalacrocoracidae; genus Phalacrocorax; species Phalacrocorax carbo. Next base: position 21,844,338 of record NC_087524.1, read on the forward strand.
GAGGATAATCAGGTGGCTTCTTCATTTAACTGTACTGCGGCTGCAAACAGCTGCACAAATCACCTGGCAGGGGATGCTGTGCAATGACATGGTCTGTGCTGTAGCCCAAGAGGGAGTTGTCAAGTGCTTTGCAATTTCCTCCATCTTCCCGGTCCATGGACTCCAAAACCCAGCCCCAGCCTGTTCAGGGATCTCGTGGCATTCAAAGTCCGGTGTGAATATTTAGCTTAGATGAAGTTGGTAATGTTTAAGGAGTCGTTAGTTTGCATAAAGCCTTGCTTGGGTTTGAATTTGGAAGTGGGAATCTGGGGAAGTTTGCAGCGCGCCGCAGACAAGGGGTGTAAAGGGCTGGTGCTGAGCGTGAGACTCATTTCCATCGGCTCTGAAATTCTAGTCTGCTCTTGCAAGTGCACAGCAAACTGCTATTAAGGCTACTGCGCAAAAAAAAATGGGTCAGAATATCAGTTACCGCTCGAGTAAAACACCCACTGACTTCCAGGGAGTTTAACCTGCAGAAATACTGCTGGATGAGGTCCAGGGAGAGTTACTTGCTTCTAAGGATAGAATTTGGCCCCGCAACCCCTTCGGCAGTCTGAAGGGAACTGCATTTAAAACTGTGTTAAACTACAGATCAGAAACAGCCCCCATTAATTGGGTTTTAACATAGCTCGGCCTCTTAACGCGAGCCAAGCTGAACGTTATAGATGTTAAAAGGAAGCATATTGGTACTTGTTTCGCTTAAGTCGTACAGATCCATAGTATGTTTATAAATCATAGCTGTGTTTATATCTTACGATGTTGCAAGTTGCAAACGCGTACATGCCTAGGCAGCACGTAAAAGCGTTGTAAAAGCACTCCCCGAGCCCGCATTTCTCTACTGCTCAGAAAGGGGAACGTCGTGACCTGGGGGAGAGCGCGGGATAGCACCTGAGCCGCGTTATCGAACGCTCAGGTGACTCTAGCGGTTTTAGTCTGGACTGCCCAATATTTATGAACCAACGGTTCGAATTTCGTTAAGTATTTACTCACGCAGCTGTATCTGCGGAGCAGTATTTGGAAAGTCGTAGAAGAGGCAGTAGAGGGCTTGCGCTGGGTCAGAAACGGGCACTGCAGGCTCTGCTGCAAGGTCTTACGCTCCCCAGAGACGCGGCGTTGGAAGGAGCCGTTGACTTCAGCTGTTGTCAGTGCTCCAGGCTGGGTTGGTTTGGGTCTTGGCATTTTTGCAGGCTTAGTGACATCTACTTGCACAGTTGCTGGTTCTGTAGTCAAAATGCGCTGCGGTTGACCTTAATTTTTCTGCAGATAGATGTAGAATGAATGTAGAACGTTTTCTTCATTGGGGAAAAACGCAGCCTGTTTTCCAGGAATACCACTCCTTCGGTTGTGCCACAGCAGCCTGCGCTAGGAACACAACTTTGTGGTTATGGTCCATGGTATAGAGGTACGCTGGTGAGAGATAAAGTCAATAAACACGTAACAAAGCGTGATATGGCTGCAGTCGAGGTGTGCCGTCCGCGACGGCCCGGTGGCTCTGCCCCGCAGAGGGTGGCTTTGAGCATCCCCCTCTTACGCGGTGGGGGATCAATGGAGAGGCCCAGCTCGTCTCGGCCGATGGGGTCAGGTCCGAATGATACGAAGGTGACAGGTTTCAGGCACAGATATTAATTTAGCTAACTAAATGCAATCAGAAATAGGACAGAGCGTGGCAAACGGTCGCGTGAGTCGCCTGAACGACGCGGTTGAGGAGCGACGGTGGGATGGATCGATGCGGCAGCCGTCGCTTCCAAAGGTTGGGCTTGGAGGGGTGGGAAGAGACCTCAGCGGGAGTCAGGGCTGGGCAAAGATAGAGCAGGAGGTCTGAGCAAGCTACTCGTACGAGCTCAGGCAGACGGTGCACGTTAGGAGGAGAAGCAGATGCGCGGGAGCAGAGCTGACGAGTGAATTTTATTCTGCAAGGAAGTTTTTGAGAAAAACATTTTAAAAAAAATTGTTTAGGCTGATGCTTTTGAGGCAGGGGATTTCCTTTAGATCTGTGTCTTGTAAATGGAATTGCCATGGTTTTAACTGAGGAATTTTTGTCTAACGCTGTATCCAGAATGATACAAAATGAGGCACAGAGATGCTCTCACAGGTCTTGGACTAGCTAGAGGTGGAATTCAGGTAAATACTTACCACAGAATCACCGAATACCCTGAGCCGGGAGGGACCCGCAGGGACCATTGAGCCCCACTCCCGTCCTTGCACAGGGCACCCCAAATTCACACCGTGGCTCTGAGGGCCTTGTCCAAGTGCTTCTGGAATATGGCCTGGCTGGTGCCGTGCTGCCTCCCTTGTCTGATCTCTCCATTATTTACCTGTTAGCATGTAATAATAGGATTTTGTTGGAACCTTTTCCACTTTCATTTTTACAAACACATTTTTTTACTACGAAGTTGATGATGGATTATATAAAGTCAGTAGCAGAGACTCTAAAATAATTAGATTGTTTCTGTATCTTCATTCATAAAGCTCAGTCATTCAAAATGGCCGAGGCCTTTGCTTTGGCTCGGCTCTTTAAGCAACCATAAAGGTAAAGTTTAACTTTATTATTTTCAGCTCGGCACATTCTGTCGCTTTAAGATCCCAATATCACGCATGCAGACAGCAACGATACAAGTTCATACTATTTTCTCAACTACTTTGGCAAGATGGTTGCAGCACCCCTGACTTCAAGCAATCCTTTGTCGCTGCTGCAGTGAGAGGTTTGGACCGTTTCGTGGGATACAGTACCACCGTACTGTCTAAACTATATTCCCAGCAATCCTTTAATAGCAATTAATAATTGCATTTTTTTACTAGAGCGCCAATGGTCAGGGACTTGCAGCCATTGTAAAAGCATTCTCGAGCTGCCTAATAACAAGAGCAAAATAAACAGTTAAGAGCCTTAGACGAGCATTTATCTCCTCGGCATACCGCTTGCTAGTTCAGTTTAGGGTAGCAGTGATTGTTAGTAGTCAGAGTGCTGTTTTGGGGACATGCTTAATATGGCTTTAGCTGCCTAATTAATAGTGAAGGAGGTTCAAAACTGCTAAAAAGTAGCCCTTGCTTGCATTAACTGTTTCTGCAGTTGCCTGTTGTCAGTAAAAGTTCTTCCATTTGGACAGGAGTCCGTTCTTCCAAGAGCCCAGTTAAGTTTTCTAGATTAGGCGGAAGCTCGTGCTGCTGTTTCGTGAACAAATTGGGGTATTTTTGAGGTATTCCACTTGATATTTTACCAACAGTGACACAGTGCAAACTGATAAGCGTGAAAACAAACAAAAAAGTTGTCTGTGTAGTACCCCAGACAGGCTGCAAAAAAGGCAGTGAGAAGGGGTAAGTATTTACAGCTGTTTCTTTGCATTTGCAAAAACCCTTGGGGAGGGGGGGAGGAACAAAAAAAAAACCCACAACAAACAGAAAAACTAACATTCCCAGCAATGAGTGCTGAAGAGGAGGAAAAAAAGGGTCTGCCTTTAATGCCTTTTAATCAAAGGGGTTAAAAAAGGATGTAAAATCAGACTGGTATCTTTTGGACCTCTCTTGCCCCACGACCTGTGCAAGGGCGTCAGGAAGGGGCTGCCGCTGGGGTCTCTGCTCTTGCCCGGCAGCATCCACCCCGCCCGCCCCGGGCTGAGCCCCTTGCTAACACGAGAGGTGCTCTGGCAGCCTCACGAGGTAGTTGTGCCTGACTTTGCGTCTTTGTGCTAACTGCCACCTTCAGCTACGCCGTTAAAAGTTATGGTACGGCTGGGGTTAAAGTAAACTTGATTTTCAGTCCGTTTTCCCCGCGGTTGTAGCGTGTTTATCCGGAGAATTAAACTCTGGCGAGCTGCCGCGAGTGACCTCTGAAGCATTTAGGCATTAACAGCAGGTTCGGGGTAAGTCCCTCTTTTTTAGGGGCTTATAACTTACCTGTAAATATTGATTTCAGACCCGTCCCGGCACACCCGCTCTCGGCCTGACGGCGCATTGCGGTGCCGGTTTACCACGCGGTTGCCAGGGCTGGCGGTAAGGCGCGGTGAGGAGGGGTGTGACCAGCAGGTGATGCGACGGTGGGGTCTCTAGGAGGAAAACATCCAAGAAGTCCTTCACCCATCGCCTGTCATTGAACAGGGGTTGTTCAGCCTGGAGGGGAGAAGGCCCCGGGGGGACCTTGCAGCAGCCTTCCAGTGCTTAGACGGGCCTTATAAGAAAGATGGGGTCAGACTTCTTAGTAGGGCCTGTTGTGACAGGACAAGGGGTGGTGGCTTTAAACTAAAAGAGGGCAGATTCAGACTAGATATAAGGAAGAAACTTTTTATGATGAGGGTGGTGAAACCCTGGCCCAGGTTGCCCAGGGAGGTGGTCGATGCCCCATCCCTGGAGACATCCACGGCCAGGCTGGACGGGGCTCTGAGCGACCTGCTGTGTTTGAAGATGTCCCTTTTCATGGCAGGGGGGTTGGACTAGATAACCTTTAAACCTCTGTTCCAACCCAAATCATTCAGTGACTCTCTGAAACCCTCCCAACTACCTTCGTGGTCCCTGGGTGCCATGGACGCGGCAGCTGGAGGAGGGAACGGCTCCTCAAGGCTGTGGAGACTTGGAAACCCAAGTCGGTCATGCAGGTGCCTTCCCCGTCCTTCAGGCCCCCTTCACCCCCGCCTTCCCGGAGCAGCTCCAGCTCCCACTGGCAATGGGTGAGGTGCGCATTTGGATGCCAAATCTGACAAACTATCGGTCGCTTAAACGAGAAACAGCCGTAGAGGGGCGCAGGGGAGGGAGAAACCCTCTGATATTCCCACTCATACGATATCGTTCGGTTCAGCCGTTGCTCTGCTGGCATCTGCCACTCCAGGACGGCGCGGGCATCCTGGGCTCGCGGAGGTATGAAGTGTTTTCACGTAAGGAGAGAATTTGTGTGTGTTAATTTTTATGTGCATATTTTACAGCACTTTTTAATGATATTTAACAGCATAAAATGTTGGCACACGCTGAAAATTGGTGAAAGTTCAGCCATCTAATTTGGGCAGGTTATGCTTACAGGCACTCACACTTGCAGACAGTTTAATAACAGTATTTGGCACTGTCTCTTAGAGCTGCTTAAACTAATTAATGCATTTGCTCCCTACAGGACGAAATTGAGTTTTCAGATACATTTATAAAATGATGTGCATGATTGCTAAATATTTCATTCTTTTGAACTATAACTTCGAGTGTTTTATGTGGGTGCAGAGACAGTATATATTCTCCCATGAAAAATGTACAGTGGCTCTGGAAAGAGGATAATCTGTGCCCCTGCTTGTCAGGAGAGGATGATCTGTCTCTCTTTTAGCATGTTAGAAGGTACTCGGTAATTTGGGCCTCGCTTGGCACGGTGGTGCTGTTGCTGGGGGGGGCTCGGGAGCTGCCCCATCCTCCCGCGGCCGCTCGGTGCTCCAGCGCAGGCTGCGCCCCCGCTCTTCTTATTCCCACAGGTTTCAGAAAGTTGCAGGTCCGTCACGTCGCAGCCCGCCACCCACCCCACCCCGCCGAAAACGAGGGCAAAAAAGGGGGATTTTTGTGGACTCGGGCCCCAGCAACGCGCAGTCACTGCGTTTCATTGATTTAAAAGATGACATCAGGCAGTAATTCCCTGAGACCCCTGAGTAGGCGAGGTTAACACTAATCTTGCCGGCTTAAAGCGAAGGTTAAAAAAATAATAAGTAACAATTTGATTTGAAATAAACCTTTCTGAAGAAATCGCGGTAAACAAAATCTGTTTGCCTAAGGAAAGCCTCCTAGCAATCAGCTAGTAACACAACTGCTTGTGCTAATGAACCCAAAGCTGTTAATGTGGTTTCTTCAGTTAAATTGATTCATGAATTTTGAAGAGAACATTATCTAATGAATTTTCTTTGAATAGAAAGCAATTAAAAGGACAAATCAGTCTGATTAACCCCAAAGTCACCCTACTGCCACAAATGGTGTACAGTTTGAAATTATATCATAAAAAACTAGAGCAGATTTGCTATCTCTTTGCCCTCTACTAATCCATGTAAATTAATGAACAACAAAGTTAATTTCTTTGATGACCCTTTTCTCGTATCACCTGGATTATGCTGATGTTTAATTTACTTAATGTTATAATAAAGACTAAACAGATTTTTTCAATGAAGTGATTATCATTCCCTTCAGTTAAGAAGTGATTTTTATTATTTAACACACACATAACGGTGCATGGGCTTCCTTTAAGAACAAAACCACATTTCGCTATGTTCCTGTGTAACGGAATCGATGCCTTTTGTGACAACTAAGGAAAGAAAATGTTTGTAATCAGTTTGTTTCTTTGCCAAAGCAGGAGGCTGAAGTCTCGGCAGGGGGAAGGCGTCTCTTTTCCTTTTGGGTTTCTTTTTTTTCCTTTTTTTTTCATTTTTTTTTTTCATTTGTCAGCTCCCTCCTCTTACTAAGTTATTCACTAGTTAGATCTTCAAAGCTTCTACAAGTGCCTTGGAAGGAGCGATAGGTGTTCGACCCAACCAAAATCCAAACACGGCGATCGGTTTTCCTTTTGTAAAATAATCCTGGGCCGGGAAGGTAAAGCCCCGAGATGCAGAAGAAAGCCGCTCCTAATGCATTTGCTTATTCATTATTTCAGCAATTGGAACACTTAGAAGCAATTTGCTGGTGAATTAAAATTAAAATAATGGAAGATACATTCCTCTTTTTTTCCGAGCCCGGTATCATTAAGGACGTGCCGTACGTTCAAGGTCACAGCTAGTCCTTACATTCTGTAATGTCTGCGGTGCTGAGCAGTAGCTTGGGGGTCTCGACTATAAAATGCAGTCAGCCAGGATAATACCGAGTCCGCTGGCTCTAGGGCTTCTTCTGCCGCGTGTCCCAGCTGAAGTTGGAAATTAGCTGGAGATGCGAGGGCTTTGTAAAATAGGTAGAGCCGGTTATTTCTTCCCTTTTTAATTTGACTCTATGCTAATTTATACTCTGCCAATTTAATGGAAAAAGCGCATTGTATGAGTTAACAGGATAATTGTACTTGAAGCAAATTAAAAATATAGGAAAATCAAAGCCTTAAATCCTTTTTTATAGTGATCGGTTACTTGAAGCGCTCTTTCTAATAATCATGTATTTAAATGTAGTAATATAGGGTACAATAACAGGACAGTGCATCAGGGCTGTTTAAATTTAAATTAGAAAGCTGCTATGGAGACTCTGCTTTGCGTTGGGTTGTTTGAATATTTCATCGTGGGTTTTTGCCAGCCAGGCGTACGAACGGCACTCGCTTCGTCTTCTTTGCAGATTCGTTCACCAGGCAAGTGCTGTGGACCCTGTTGAGAGACGTGAAGTTTGGAGAGGCCGTTTCCTACAAGCAATTAGCAGAGCTCGCAGGGAACAGCAGAGCGGCGAGAGCGGTGGGAGGAGCGATGAGGAGCAATCCTGTAAGTTCACGTCAACTTTTAAATAAAGTTGATGGAAGGTGGTGGATTTAGAGAGCTTTGCGGGCTAAATGTCACTAGATTAAATTTATCTGCTATGAAAACTGGTCTACCATGAGTAATAAGGTCAGTTTTTAATGTTTTAAAGTGTTTTTAATCAGCAATAATGCACAACCCAGTTTAATGTGATTTATTCCCTACCATTTATAGCGTTAGATTTGAAAAAGAAACATTGCACTACTTCTAATCCATCAATCTCTACACATTCTGTTTTTCTCAGACTTTCTTACATATTCTTAGGTGAGGGAGGTCTTTCATCCCCTGGGATGGACCCCATTTCGGCAGGGTAGGGGTACCTTAGGTTGTGTTAACAGCAGTCCACCCCCTCCGGCATGGATGTGTTTCTGAAAAGGTGGAAGAGGAGGGGTTTTGAACCATGTAGGCACACGTTTGAATCAAATCCCTAATTGTCAGTATGGTTTTTTTCCCCAAGTGCTCCAAACCAGCTGTAAATGGCATTTCTCCACTAGGCAGAGGTGAGTTGCCTGAATTTGAACCAGCCGGAGGGAGCAGCGCTCTAGGTTAGCGCTGCGGATTTGGGGAAAGCAGTATGTTGGAATACTTGGCCTCTTTGGCTGTCTTCCCAGCGATTGTATTTCCCCTTCAGTTGTCCAGGTTTAGATTTCCAGATGTATTTATGCACCTGAATCCCACTGACGGGTGCGGGATTGGCGCTGCAGCCGACTGGTTCCTCTGCAAAGGAAAGGAAAAGCTCGTAAAGATAACGCCCCTATATCTGTCTTTATGCATCCATTCCCTTGCTACTTGCCTTTTAAAAAATATAGAACTTTGATCTCTATTAGTATTATTGGGGCCTTTTTGGCCATTCTTCAACATATTTTCCCTCATTACCGCTTGCCCTGAGCAACATGTGTCTTTCCATACCCGAATTCCTCTCCTTTCCTCCAGCGTTACACCTCCCGTAATCTTTGACCTCCTGTGTTGTTTTTACATTCAGTCCTCTCAGTATTTTCTTTAATAAGGTACATGTGAGACTGCAGCGTGCGGTTGCAAAGTGGGTTAGAAAATCTGTTTTCACGAGAGCTGGTGGCTTTGCATATAAAAATAATACAGGTGAGGGGGTTTTGCAACGCCACGTATTATCTTGATATTTCACCTCATTCATAAAATCAACCTGCATATTCTGCATAGGCAACCTGCGTATTACAGCTCGTAGGTCTGAAGGACCAGGTAATGATTTATATGGGAAATAGGAGAAACATAGTGAATAGGTGCTCCCACTGAGGTACAGAGGACTCTGTGCGTGTTTGCACGTGGAATACGCATGAAATCACAGCTTAACTCCGGGAGATGTATAGTGATAAAAATGTGTTTAGGAATGGGCAGGGCTCTCGTTCCAGCACTGATTTTTTTATCGTCGGCTTTCTGTTGTGAGATATTGGGGTGGTATTATATTAATATAACTCTTTTTCCCTAAAGCTATACATTATTATCCATAATGTGCTTAAAAATTTTCTGCTGGGGACAGAAAACACTGCAGCCGTAGCGCGGGATGGGAAATAACAATAATAAGATAGGACCCCATTTAAAAAAAAATTGCAGCAGCTTTGCTGTGTATTTTCAGAACTATTTTCATCCTCCCTCACAGGGGAAAAAGCAGGAATTTTCACACCACAACCTGCTGTTACCGCTACTTTGGATGCTGCTGCTCCACTGCAGCCTGAGGGCAAAGCTGGGTACATTTCTAGGCGATAGCAATTACATATCCTTTTGCACAACACTATATTGTTATTCTTTGAGAACCGTTTCCTGTAGGTTTGCATTGTATTGCCTTATCTTAATGTACACCATATTATATCGGAAAGCATTCCATCATATTAAAACAGTTTGTATTGTCAAGTACGATGCAGCGTATTGACGAAATGCAGCTTTATACTGCTTATATGAACCGTTTCATAGGAAAATCTGATGTACGCTTAAAATATCAGGGTGTACTTCTTTGCTGAGCTTCGAAGCTTAAACCCATTAGACATTATGCGAGTTTCTCTGGTAGCGTGCTACCTGCACAGAATGGTAGGGTACCCACGAACGTTGTACGCGTATAAACACACTTGCAGTCTGTTTATCAGGTGAGATATTGAGCTTTGAATCTAACTAAACAGTTCATTAAACCGAAGACGTCATCTGAACTGCAGCATCATTAACGTATCGGCGCAGAATGCAAAGAGCTGTGGTGGTAACAACTGCTACACCTGCAGCCCGAGCTTTAGGATATAAATGCTGGGTTTGAGGAGCAATTGCTTCGAAATTGCTGCAGAAATGTGATGTTTTGTTAAGCAGCAGATTAGTGATTTTTTTTGATCGCAGGAGAGGAGCTGGAACTAGCGAATGCTTCTGTTGCGAATGTGGAATAAAAGTGAGTGCTCCTATTAACGATTGCTGCAGAAGCTGTGCAAAATAGCAAAATCATAATACATTTGCACCTTGAGATGCTTCCTATGATTAAAGGACTAAATTACAAACATGATGACTAAATCATAAACATGATTTAATGAGGGCAGTAATAACAGTAAAACCGAGCGTTTGAAATAAGCCCGAGCCTGGCGTCGCTTTGTTCCTCAAACGTGTGGATAAAATTGCACATCCCGCCCTTTTCCGCAAACCGCCGGAACATCTCTCCCTCCTGCAAGTCAGGGGTTGGTCTTTAATTTTGGTAGCGCCCGTTCCACGGGTTTCCCTTTGCAGTTGGGTTGCTTCGCATAATTCGTACGATGACCTTCAACTGTATGCGAAGGCGGAATAGGCGCCAGCAGCTGCTGAAAGATGCGACATCTTTGCCTCAATTTATGCCAAGGACGTGGTGGGGATGGCTCACCTTTCGCAAGAGGAACTTCAAATAGTTTACGGCGGCTCACATTGATTGCAAGGTCTGTGGTCCTCAAAGGGAACCCATAAAGTTCAATTAAAAATCTCATTAGACTAGTATAGGAGGATCAAAAAGAAATCAGAGAGACTCATGGGAAATGGCGAATGTTGGGCTGATTAGTCCAAGGCCATCCTGAATGACTGTTCTGTGCCTTAAATAAGACGTCTTCAGCGGCCTGTTAACGCAGTCCTAGCTGCATACGCGGGTTTTTACGTTCTCTCCGATGGTGTTATTGTTTAGGCTAAAGCCCCGCTAAGTGCACGACTTCATGCTGATATCGATCGGTCTGAAGTCAAGGGTATTATTCAGCCGAAATGTTTTAGACGTTGGAGATTGGAAGGAGTAATCACCCATTTATGAGAAGATGGTGAAGTACAGATTTGAAATGTTGCGGACACACAAAAGCGCGTGTGCGTTAATTCCTTCGGTGGCTGGCAGTAACCCGGGTCCCCGCGCCGGGTCCCCTTACGGTCCTGGTTTCTGTCCGGGAAGAGGGGGAGAAAAAGCAATAGGGCAGGAGCAAACTGAAAGATCATTCTTTGCCAAGTGTGATTCTTGTTGTGTGTGATAACTTGATATTTCAGCTGTTTCCATTACGGCCCGGCTGATCTGGTTTTGACAGTTTGGCCGTTGCTGGAGGTCTCCAGCCCATCGGCAGTGTGATGGGACGGTCGGGTTTCCGCTGCCTCACGTTGAGAACCCCTAACGAGCGGAGCGCCGCGGCACAGCGCCGCTCCGCTCCGTCCTCCGACGGAATTTGCTAAACGCAGTTCCAAGGCGATCGATGCCTTGTGCAGGGAGGTTTTTTTCCCCCACCTTTTTTCTAAACAAACGCATTATCGAGGAGTTAGTTTATTCACAGATTGCCACGAGCGTTAATGACCGCCCGAGTCTTGTTCTGCCAGTCACCCAGATGGCTGTTGATAAAGATTTAGCATCATGTTCTGAGTGTCAGGGCTGTCAGTAGTGCTGAACCATTTGACCAGAAGAAAAAACGCACAGGGAGCTATTGATTACAGCTTCTCAGTGTCACTTGTTCACCAGGATTTAGGTATTGATGAGGCTGCGAGTGAAAACAAGCTCTTTCCCTTGTGGGCCTCTACCCAGAAGAACAAAAGCAAAGTTGGAGAAAATATTCAGCTGGTGCCCGAATCAGAGGGACTCCGTTATTGATCCGAGGGCCCCTTCATGTTATTTTTGTTGGAGACAGATCTATGGGTTTGGAAGTTTTATAACGTTTGAGGTCGGGCCTGTGTAAGTGATGGATTCATGTATTAGATGAATTAGATTTCACAGCATGAAGATTTCAGCAGAGCTATAATATTATGAGCTGCTTGGTTATTGATAAAAATTACATTAAATGTAGCTGAGGCATTAAAGCTCCAGACTAGGGTAGTACTCCCTCTAAAATGTCCTTAGGGCCCTAATAAATTTTAGCAGGTTTAATTATTTTAGTAGTCTGAAAGTTGTCACCACAATTAAGCCAAACTGAAGCAATATTCAATATGTTTAAATTACAGCGCCGATACAGCCTTTGTGCCGCACGTTCTTTTACATCCGACGCTACGGAGGGCGACGTACGGGCGCTTGCGTGTGTTAGGACAAACGCGGTATGAAATCTGTTATTTCGGGCATGGGAAAAGCTACGTTTATTTCATGCCCTCCTCTCCCAGGCTGGTGGTAAGCAGCTCAGCCGCGCATCCCTGCGTTGGTGAGCGGGTCCCGCAAGGACCCGGGGAGCACCCGAGACCTCACGCCACCTCAAAATAAAGGCCTTTTTCTTGGGGCACACCTTCCACCTTCTCGCACAATTTTAGCAGGAGGAGCCAACTTACCTCCCTGACAAAACTCGCCGGTCCGTGGACGCCCCCGGTTCGAGTGTCTTTGCGCTGCCCGAGCCGCAGCAGGGAGCTGGCTCGGAAGGAGGTTTTGGCCCCTGTCCGTAGCGAGGTTTGCAGCCTTGCCATCAAAATATGCTGATTTACTGTAGATGTTTTTAAAGAATTGCAAATTAACCTCGGAGACTTTATACGGTGTATTATTATGGCTCGCTGTGGCTTTGTCACTCAAGAAAATCTGCCTGCAGTAACTTGTGCACGTGGGTTGTAAAGATGGAGAAATCCCAAAACAGGAAAGCACTTGCAAAAAAACAACTTCTTTAAAGAAGTCATAAACCACGGGCGGGACGGCACGGTATAGAGTAAAGATTTTATTGGTACTCGCTGGAGTTGCCACGGATGGATAAGCCACTTGTGGCATTGCCAACTCCAAATAAAGCAGCTATTATGAGCATTTTTTTATTAAACCTTGATTAACAATGAGCACCTATGTGTATTCCCGCTTAATGTGCTAGCCTGCAGGCTGAGACTGGGATTTTAAATTTCAGTCGTTGAAATTACCTTACAAAAACGAAAGAATCCCCCCAGAAAAAAAAAAAACAATTCACAAAGGCCTGGCCAGTAGCTGACCAGCTCCTCTGGGGTCTGCGTGTCCCAGCCTCAAATATAAGCACAGCTTGAACTGTACTGAAACAACTATTAAATGGGATTAAAATAAGTCAGTGTGAAGTACGTAGCTTGTCTGTGTGTCTTTATATAAATAAATCATACTTTTTGACTTTAAATATCCCAATTTGTGAAAACCGCACTTCTTAGTGAGTTATTGTTTTCACAGCTATATCAGTGCAATCGAATTCACCAAAACACGTATGGCGTGATTAAAGATGATGTATTGCATTTTTTATGGTGCGTACTTCAACTGCGATAATCACCCGTAATAAAAAATATTTTAAAAAAAAAAACCCCGCGTTTATGTTCTCCTCTACATTACCGGTCTGTTACCTAACTCCTCGCATTGATTTTTCAGAATCGGTGACGTTTGGCTGTAAATGATACAAAGGAGAAGGCATGAGGAAAAAAGTTCTTAAATTGGTTAGGTGTGAATTAAATCTCTCCCGTTGTAGGTTTTAAAAATTCACAACCCGTTTTGGATTGACTTGCTGCTAAATAATAAATAGCACCTTGTTCTGATACGGAATTCCTTCAGCAGCGCCCGTCAAGGTGCTCTGGCGAGAGGAGATCTGCCGAGGGAGCTGGGGCTCGGGAAGCTCGCTCCTGGAAGCGCTCTTCTCAGTGGTCTGGTTTTCTTCCAGGAATACGGCCTCCTCCAGTCCCGGGATGATGATTAATAGCCGTCCCGTACCTCCGTGCTACCCTCGTGGGCGGTTCGGGTCTGGGAGGCTTCGTCACCCACCCCGGGCACCGCGGGCTCGGCTGCCGGCGGGGGCTGGCCTGGGCAAGAGAACCTGCCGCTTGCAGAGGAGCTTTTATATATATGGGATTTAATATATCGGGTTTAGGCTTTTAGGACTTTACATCATTTTTATGTATTAAAATTTCTTCCGACGCTTATTTTTCCCTAAGCCCTGGTCGGGGTTCAGAGCAGCCCGTGATCCGCGCCATTTCAGCCCGGAGCACGCCCTTGGTGCTGCAGCTGCCCTGTCCTCCTCGGGCACGGCCGGGGCCCGCCGGGGCGGTCCTTAACGCGGATGCTTCAGTCCGTGTCCCTGCTAGTCTCGCGGCAGCCGAGTCCTGGTTCAGCGGTGGATTTACGGGCGTCTTCCCCAGCCACCAGCTCCCCCCCCGCCTCACCCTTTGAAGGGTTCCTTATTCTTGTGTGTTTTGCAGATCCCAATTATAATCCCGTGCCACAGGGTGATTTGCAGCAGCGGGCAGACGGGCAACTACGGAGGAGGAAACCTGATGAAAGAGTGGCTTTTGTCGCACGAGAAGCTCCAGAAAGAGAAGTTAGCATATTGATGCAGCTCAGCCGCGGCTGCTAACCAGCCAAGACATACAGCCGCGGATACTTGGCTCATAACAAGCTCTCAGAGCACCCAGCAGAATTCAAAAAAAATGGTAAATATTTGAGTGACATATAAATATAATGCAACATCCGAAGTGAAATGTGTGGTGGCACCACTATATTAAAAAAGCGGGATGCGTCCTGAGGGATGCAGCTCGCCTGCCCTTTCTTGTTTTTACATTTTACAGCAGAATGACTACAGCGGTCCAGGCCTGTTGTGCGTGGATTTTGTTCCCGTCTCCAGTCCTGTTTTGTTCTATTTTTAATGTCCATTAAAGCAGGGGTAAGGGAGAGGGAGGGACACGGCGAACGCGAGGTGCGAGCCTCCCCCGGAGGAAGCGTCTGGCTCGCCGAGCCCGCGCCCGTGTCCCTGCCGGCTCCCCTCGCCGCCGTGGTGCCGAAGATGGTGTTTTACCTGAACAGGAGGAGCGCTGAGATGCGTTCGCAAGCAAGCGGCTGCTGAATTGCTTGTGCCCGGCTCGTCTGTTCAGGTGGCGGGAGCTGGGAATAAAGATTTTTGCTTTTGTGAATGGTGCAAAAAGCCGGAACTGGACGGAAAGCGTGTTTTAGATAAGCCGTTTGGTTAGCGCAATTTGCGCAAAGTACTGACAAGCTGATCATCATTGCGGCTTGATCTGCAGCGCATTGGATTTTTTTTCCTTTAGATTTCTGCATTTCCCCGTTACGCGAAGCTTTATTTCCCGTCGCCTCTCTGTAGAAAGGACTGGAGTATTCAAGAGGTATTAAGGCTAAATTTTGAGGTGGTTTAAGCAGGGTTCTCTGCAAGTACGAGCCACCAGAAGCTGAAATTTTCAGTGTGGGAATCGTAAATTCTAACATGGAAATACTGATTTTTTTATGTGTTTTATCATATTTTCATAGACGTCTCTTTAGAAAGGCCATTGCTAACCAAAAAATTATTGTGTTACGATGCGTTAGTTAATATAGTATTATTGATATCTCAGAATTACTTCAATAAAAAAACTGCTTTGCATGTACAAGTGTCTTTGTGTATGTTTATAAATAAAACACAGGATGTGATATATGGGGAAAATAAACTATACCCAACTGTGCCATATAAAGCTGTATTTTTATCAAGGGTTTCTGGTGGCGATATAAACCACGAAATCAAAGCTCAAGTGGTTTGTACGTGTCACCAGAACCCCGAGATAAAAATATAGCCTTATAATATGTACAGTTTGGGTGTATTTTTTTTTCTTATAATGCGTGCTCCCAACAAAAGAACGCGGTAGCAAACGTAAACTTTAACCTTCCTCACATTTCCATCCCCTGCTGTTTTTCTTCAGGTACGGCCTTTTTCAGGGGTGTAACGTTATTTTTGCAGGTGGGTTGATGACGAGCGCTGGTTTACAAGGCGGTGACACCTTTCTGAGGCCCAACACCCAACTTTTTAGTATAAAATCATGTTCTGGCTCGGAGTTTCTGCGAGCCTGAGAAATGGAGGGGCAGGGATGAGCAGAGAGGGGCAGGGACAGGCAGGGATGAGCAGGGACAGGCAGGGACAAACAGGGATGGGCAGGGACAGGCAGGGATGGGCAGGGACAGGCAGGGACAAGCAGGGATGGGTAGGGACGGGCAGGGATGAGTAGGGACAGGCAGGGACAAACAGGGATGGGCAGGGACAGGCAGGGATGAGTAGGAATGAGCAGGGACAGGCAGGGATGGGCAGGGACAGGCAGGGATGAGCAGGGTTGGGTAGGGACAGGCAGGGATGAGTATGGATGAGCAGGGACAGGCAGGGATGAGTAGGGATGAGCAGGGATGGGCAGGGACAGGCAGGGATGAGCAGGGTTGGGTAGGGACAGGCAGGGATGAGTATGGATGAGCAGGGACAGGCAGGGATGAGTAGGGATGAGCAGGGACAGGCAGGGATGGGCAGGGACAGGCAAGGATGAGCAGGGACAGGCAGGGATGGGCAGGGACAGGCAGGGACGAGCAGGGTTGGGTAGGGACAGGCAGGGATGAGTATGGATGAGCAGGGACAGGCAGGGATGAGTAGGGATGAGCAGGGACAGGCAGGGATGGGCAGGGACAGGCAGGGATGAGCAGGGACAGGCAGGGATGAGCAGGGACAGGCAGGGATGAGCAGGGTTGGGTAGGGACAGGCAGGGATGAGTATGGATGAGCAGGGACAGGCAGGGATGAGTAGGGATGAGCAGGGACAGGCAGGGATGGGCAGGGACAGGCAGGGACAGGCAGGGATGAGCAGGGACAGGCAGGGATGAGCAGGGACAGGCAGGGATGGGCAGGGACAGGCAGGGATGAGCAGGGACAGGCAGGGATGGGCAGGGACAGGCAGCGCTGGCCACACGATGCCCACAGAGGGCGCCCCGGTGCCGGGGAAGCGGGGGGGGGGCGAATAATAAAAATATATAAGGAGAAAATAAAATAATGCCAAGCAAGGGCAGGGGCTGGGCTCGGGTTTGCCGAGGGTTTCCCGGCAGAGCGATCCCGCTCCGTGCCGCGGGCCGGGCTGGCAGCGCCGGAGCCTCCGCTGGCTGCGGGTCACGGCCGGGTCTGTGGAGACACAATGCTGAAGGAAATACGTGAAACGCAGGCGTCCAAGTATCTGTCTCTATCTGTGTGTGCACATCTGAAAAGGGGGGGGGGGGGAAAAAAAGAACAAAATCACCCGCTCGCACAAGACAGCTCTGTGCTTTTTGCCTGGAATTGGGTTCCTCTGACCTATCAAGTTTCCTCCCCTTCAGCCTCGCCGTGCTTTGAACTGCTGACATTGAGACACTGTGCAGCCAGGCACGACAGCTGGCTCTGCAGCATCTAATACCAACACATGCTGGTTTAGCCCATTTCCAGAGACTAAGATAATGAAAGATTCAAAAATAATATTTGTTTTGGCGGAACTACATTTATAATGAAATAGATGCCCTTGACCATGGAAGAAACTGAATTTTGCAGTGGGTCATTCTCCCCCCCGCCCCCCCGCCGCCTGGTTTCTTTTTTTTTTTTTTCCATACAAAACAGACTCTGCGGCCAGTCTAAGGCCAACAGAAACATTTTCAAAGGACTACGTTGTATTTCCTGCATCAGATTTACAGCAGAATTGCAGCTACACTGGTTGTACTGTTTGACGCCGGAATGAAAAATGCAGATTACATCCTATGTATCAATACCAAATGGAAAAGGGCCCCAGGCTTGGGGATTGTTACAGATCACTTTCATGCAGGCAGAGTTTGCAACGTAATGAGCTCATACTGGAAGCATCTTAAACAGAAAACCGATTCATGGTAGTTGCAGGGACGTTTTTAGATATGCGCCCAAATTTTCTTCTCTCATGCAACGGATTCGTTTGGAATTAGAGGAATTAGTCATCCGATCGGGGCAAGAAAGATTTGGCCCGTGAAGGTCCCGTTTAATTTCTCTAAGCGGTTCTCAAGCGCCAGGCACTTTGTAAGTGGTACTTGGTATTTGCTGCGTGGCGTAGCAGCGGAATAAGGAGCGGTGACGTAGTCGGTCTAGAAAGCGCTCTCGCTTTCCAAACCATATTAAGTTATAGACAAGGAGCAGTAATTTTAAACTACTGTTTCTCTTAACATGACAGGTCATTATTTCTTCTGGAAATATCACCGAATGTTACATTTAATCATTTTTTTTTCCCCCAGCGTTTTCCCAAATTTTAAAATTTTAATCTTTGCGGTATGTTTTGCACCCGGGTCTAAGAGATGGGCTTGGTATTAAAATGTTTATTTATTGTCAAAGGTGGTGCTGAAGATCTGCTGCTTTACAGAAAACGCAATAAAATAATAAACCTATAGAAAGATTGCTTAAAAACTTAAAGCGCTGTAATCCAAGGGGAGTCCTGTAAGATTTATGTACTATTCCAAGAGTAATTTCTCAGTAAGAATCTTATAGGAATGTAAAAATCCTCAAAGAATTGCATTTACAGATTTAATTGTAATTCCTTTTATATTCTTACAGAAATTGAATAGAAACATCGTTCAAAGGCTTCTCTGTAAGACTCCCCTGCCCTTGCTGGGTGGCTGCGCGCTCCGCGCTCTCTTCCTGTGGCCGGCCTTAAAAACAATGGAAAATATTACTGACGGTACCCTCTTGCCATTAGAGAGGACAGGATATTTCAGTTACACTGATGTGCGAATGCAGCTTCTCACAGGGCTGGGCGCTATTTTTGTTTCAAATAGCACGCGGAGGGTGTGAGTAACAAATAAAGACGCTTAATTTGTGCCTTGAAAAGGGAGCGTTTTTCCCAGTTTTCTCTCTTTTTTTTTTTTTTTTTTCCCAGAAGACCTGCCCCAGCAAAACCCTTAATCTCTCCCTGTCCTTAAGCCTGGGATTTCCTGATGATTGGCTTTTAATATCGCTATTTTTGTTGCGCACCATTTTTAGCGAGGAGCAAATCTGATCCCTCCCACCCCCCCCGTGATCAAAACCCGTTTTTCTCCCCAAATTATTATTGCAGGGGGAGTGAGGAGGGGCGCCCTTGGCCCCATCACTGCGGGCTGAAGGTTGAGGGAGGGAAGCCACCTCCACTTCACTCCTTCCCAGTCCGGGGGGTGATGCAGTGATGGGGAGCGCGCCCTGCCCCCGAGCCTGATCCAGACCAGCCCCCAGCCCGTGTGAAGTAACGGGCGGGTGGCAGCCGAAAGCGGGGCCGGGGGCTGGAGGAGCTGCGGGGAGGGCGGCGCAGCCTGCCCGGAGCCGGCGGCAGCGGCGGGCGACGGGTCTGGGCTCCATCAGCCGCGGCCGGCGGGGTGAGATGCGGTAGCTGGACCGCAAGGTGAAAATTGACGTGAGCGCGGCGCCCTGGCAGCGCCTTGCGTTGATGAAAGGATGTTGTTAACAAGCCTTTAACGTTTCTCATTAATGGCTGGGTGGTTTGTTTGGGTTTTTTTTTTTTTTCTTTTTCATTGAAAAAAGCCAGAAGACAAAAATTCCACCTGGGCAGTAATTAAGATCGATCCCATACAGTACGTTTAGTTATCAATTTTTAAAACCTCTTTAAGTGCCTTACTTAGTTATTTTGAACAGGGCTTTTTATTTGCCGCGGTGAGTAGTCCTCGAGCGTGGCAAAGGGCTGTGAGGAGCGTGGGGGACTCCTCCTGGGCTCTTCTCCTTCACCAATCTTCATCTAACCTGCAGAAAAGCCGGCGCTGGCCCGTCGCCTCCGCCCTGGCCGTGGGTGCTGTGAGGTGCCAGGGCAGCTCACGGAGCCCGTCGATCTGCACCCGTGCCGGCGTTACCTTGGCTACATTATGTGATGTGGCATTGCTCTTCTGCTGCTGAAATCATTGCTGCGAATTGCACGCGGGTACCGTGGAGTTAAAAAGCGGGGCTCTTGCGCGCTCGGAGCTCGTGAGCACGGGCTCGACAAGCGGGGAAGCTGAGGGTCGAGCCCGGAGCGGGGGGCTCTACCCAGCCCGGCCCCGGGCAGCCCTCGAGGATGGGGGTCAACCCAAGTTAGGCACCAACCAAGGTCAGACAGGCTGAAAGAGGCAGTGTTTAATTAAAATAACCCTCGGCTTGACCCCAAGTGTAGAAATCGTGGTAGTTACCGAGAAAAACAGCTGCAACCCTTTTATCTAAGAAAGAGCAACCTTGCGATGATGTAATTTCCACTTTCCAATGAACGCCGAGATGACCTAATTCCATATAGAAAACTTGCGTCGCGGTTCAAAGTAGGCCATTCGAGTCATTCTGTAATTTGGATCCGAGCTCGCCCGCGCCGCGCGGCTCCGCTGAGCCCTTGGCAGCACCCTCTTAAAGCCGCGGCCGCAGTACGAGGGTGGGACACCGGGAGTGGGAATCCCGAGTGGGGTTTGATCCAGACTCGACCTAAATCTTTAAAACTCTGGCAAGCAGAAGGAAAAACCATTCTATTTCCATCAGTAGATACTGTGAGGTTTTGCAAAATTACTGCTTTTATTTATTGACTTTGCTATCGTGGCTGAGCTTTGCCAGGAAGTTCGGTGTTTATTATGGACCAGAATTTTTGAAAGTGCAAGCCTCGAACATGGTCTTTATTTATGCTTTTATTCAGCAAACACATTTTATATGCTTTTGAGAATCGAATCGGCATGGCTCCTAAATGCAGGTTTAATGTTCGGGGGCAACGGGCAAGCAGCAGCCTTTCAATAGTTAAGCAACAAAATAACTGGTGCAATGAAACGATCTCTTCGTAAAGCCCAGCAGAAAAATACCTTGGTCCTTTCTGAACAAAACAGTCACAAAACCATGTTGTCTTTTCGGTTGTAGATGATAATCTCGTCAGATGCTCGGGGTAGCACATCACCCAAAGCGTGCCTGCCCTGGAGCTCCTGTAGGTAGAGCCCTCAGGAGATTTAGAGGTTTTTAAGAGCTGATAGAATATTGCAGCGTGAGCTGTGCTACCGAGCCATCGTTTACACACAGGGTCAAACACGGCGCGATAGCAAACTTCGTGTTCGCCAGCCGCGGTACGGACGATGCTTGAGGAATCAGCCGGGGTGGCTGGAAAGCAATCTGCTGCGCCCGTCCCCCCTTTCCCCTTTGACTCGGTTGCGCTTCCCGGTGCCCTCCTGGGTCCCCGGCGAGCCCGTGCTGCCGGCGGCGGAATGAGGGGGAGCGGGCGGCAGTCATGAGCAGAGGAGGAGCGCGTGGAGCAGAGGAGAGGTGATCCGACAGGCCACCGCGGTAATTCGCAGGAAAACAGGAGAGAGCATGTCCCGCGCTGCGGTCCCAGCCCTCGCCCTCGGCAGCCGGGGTGACACCAGCGAAGTCACGTCGTGCAAGGGCTAGGTGGGACCCGGCGGGGTCAGGACTGTGCGCTGAGGAAGGAGAGAGAAAATGCCTTTTATTTTATCTAGAACCTGCAGCAAGTTGTCCTTAACACAGTCCCTTGGGCCAAGCTGCTAAAGCTTTTATGTCTCTTTGAAAGGCTTTCTGAAACACAGCCTTACTTCGTTACAAATTAGTTTGGAGTAAGACTGCTTGTGTTGGGACCCCTCTTCGTGAGAAGCTGTGACCGAACCGCTGACCGGCGCTGGACTTCCACCGATGGGAGGGTTTATTTGAGCGGGGGTGGGTTTTTTTAAAACCTTTATCTAAATAGCGTCATCCTAAAAGCCCTGCTCAGCAGATCATGAGATTAACCGTGAGCGGTTCGTGAACCACGTCAGGAGGCACAAGGCGCAGCGGCACCATACCTGCAGGTTGGGGCAGGACCGGTAGAAGTGGGTTAGTAGAGAGGATCTCAACCTCTACCTGTCAAAATATTCCAATTTTGATAGGACACACAATTCCTATCTCAGGGCTATTGTCCTTTTTCTTTCCTCTCTGCCCCTGGCAATAGGGCCGGGCAAGCGAGGAGGATGAACCCCCAGCCCCTTGCAACGGCAGTAGGGACGGGATTACACCAGAACATGGGGGACAAATACAAAACTCCTGATTTTTACCTATAAAATGACATCAGCATATGGCATAGATTCGTCCTTGCAGTAGATTTCAGACACCAAAAAGCATCAGACAGCTACACAGAATAGCTGAAGGCAAAGGAGCCAGTGCGTGGCTGGTAATACCAGGGTAGCAGCCGGAGCGGGCACAGCCCTCACGCTAAAGGCACCGCACGAGCAATGGAAGGTGCCCGTCCGCTCCCATGTCGCGGGTCGAGAAACTTCCCCTATCAAGAATGAATTCTGTGGAGAGTTATAATTAATGTGGCCAAAATCAAACTGAGAAGTAAAAGCAAAAATCGAAATCAAACCGGTATATTGCTCATGAAAGGCGCTTCCAAGTACCGGCGGCGCGTTGCGCAGCAGAGCTTGTTGTGCAAATGCAATCAAGTGCAAAAAGGATGGCACTGGAATGAAGTTTGAACCTCCGAATATCGCTTGGAGATCACCTCTGTAGCTGCAGAAGCAATGCTGGGAGGCTGCAAACTACAGAGACGTTTGTGTACTCCAGCAACTATTTTGCGGCACGTTTGTCCTCTAAAATGAGCAAACTAAACCCATCCTGAGTTATTGAAGAAATCGCTGTTTTGAGAACGAGCAGACCGTTAATTGACCGGTTTCTTGTCCCCAGCTCGGTAATCAGTCTTCCCGAACCGCCGCTCCTGATGACCAGCAAACTGTCTCCAACCTTCTGGTTGTCAAGAAAATTGTGACAAGGCAAATGTCAGATCATGTGGAGCCTTCTGAATTTTTTGACCCCTTCAATCTGTTTTCCAACCCGGGCATGGCAAAGAAGCTGTGTTGGACTAATTGGTTGTCTCTCTTCTCCAGGCGGTGGATAAAGTCCAGGTACATAATCTGACTCTTTTAGATGAGCAGCAGCCTCACTGTCACAGCCTTATGTCCTTATGTCAACCACTGCGGGATTGCTCTGGAAAAGTTCCTTTTTTGCCAGAACTGGAGCAGAAGATGCGGAGGGCCTACAGCGGTGTATCTGCCGGGGTTCCTGTGCAGCTGCTTTGAGCAGCGCGTAACGGAGGCTGCAGCGTACGCATGGCTCCTGCAAAAAAAAAAAAAAAAAAAAAACAAAAAAAACCACCAAAAAAGTCTGATTCGTCTCCACCAAAACACAAAATATTGCAGCTGCTGGGAGGAAATGATAGCTTGAAAATGTTGCGCTGCCATTGTTTTTGTTTCAGCCAATGTGCTACGTTTTAAGGTAGAATACTCTGTATTCGAAATGACCTACATAACCATTGATCTTGATTTCACTAAATTGCCCTGCTCTGTGCTCTGTAGCTGTTAGCCTGGACAGTTGTTTTCTTAGGCTTTCTCTTAAATTGTTTCTTGCCATTGGCGGTAAAACAATATGAGAATTGTGGAGTTAGATGTGCTTTTTAAACGGTAGAGACAGTTTTCGCTGGAAAACCGGAAAAATTCTGTTTTGGGAACTGGAGGGAAAAACTCTCTGAAAATTCAGATTCTGGTCCTCTTCCCAGTGTCATGTAGCTTTTTTTTAATTATTTTTGGAAAGCAAAAGCAGGTTAATGGCATGGGTTTCAGAAGGACATATTTCATTCTTTTTTGGATGGCTCTTGCTATTTGCCTGAGATCTGGGGGTACAGCAGAACCCTGGGGAAGAGCCCCAAAACACTTGGAGAGCACCAAAACTTTTTTCAAATGATTGCTTGTTTACGGAGGTTCAGCAGTAGCCTGTTAAGCACGCCGGCTGGAGCACGTCGCATCTCCTACGCGCTTCTGCCAACTGCAATACTCGATTGGCAGCCATCAATCAAATTTGAATTTGGTGATCTGGGGAGCAATTAAAATACGGAGCCTTACACGCTAAGAGGCAGCAGCGTTGGGTAGAACCGGCTGGAAACCCCAGACCCAAACTGTCCCCAGGCTTCAGAAAATGGTGCGTTGGCGGTTGTGCGTTTCTGGCTGCGTTTTGCCGTTTGATGCCCCCCAACGTGGGCCTTTGTGTGCGGACGAGCAATACCCAACAGGGAACGTCCTATCTGCGCATCCACCAGCAGGCTCCGTCCCCGCGGCGAACGCCCTCGTGGAGCCCGTGCAAGCTCCTTACCCATCGCCGGCGGTCGCGAGGCACCAGCGGCACAGCAGGACACCACCGGAGGTGCGGGCTTGCGGCTTGATGTCAGCTCCCGATGACAGCGGGCAAAACATGGCACAAACCGCCGCTCCGGAGGACCAGGGCAGAGCGGTTCCTGTCCATGGCCACGTGGTGCAGCGCCGAAGCCCTGACCCGCAGCCGGAGGGTGCTGTTGCAGGTGATAAGGCGGTAGGTAGCACCGCCTCCTGCGTCTCACTGAGACTCAGCATCACTGAGATGCTGCCCAGCGCTGCGTGGTGGCTCCGTCGGCGCAGGTACCGCGTGACGCGTGTCCAGAAGAGGCGAGCAGCAGGAGGGGACCCCAGGGGCACGCTCCAGAGCCCGGTCCCCCCCGGCCGGCACGGCGGCAGTCCGTAGCCGCAGTCGCTTTTTCACAGCCCCCAAACTCATGGGCTCTCTTTGGATGCATTTGCCGTGACTTTTTTGTAAATAATGAAAGCCCTGTGCGTGGTTCTGGCAAGGATCCTGTGCGTGCTGGTGTAAATGCAGAGGGTAATTGCACGCAGCCCTCTGGCTGCCGGTGAGCTGCCAGCGTCACCCTCCCTGTCAGAAGGGTTGTGCATCACTGCTTTAGAGGGGGGCTATTGAGAGAGACCCCCTCTGGCACAGGGGAGGGGGAAAGGACCTGCAGTAACAAACTGGAAAAGCTCCTGTTTTACCTGAGATCGCTACAAAACTCGTCTAACCCGCTCGTACAAACGCGGCAGAACTTTTCTGAGCCTACAACCCAAATTATTCCTACGCTGCATTTTCGTTTAAGCATTAAAATTCAAGGTCTAAATACGTAGTTTGAAATTGGAGATGAGTATATGCACGTTGCAAATGTAGATGTATCTTGCTGAGTACACAGCCCATAAAATATGTAGTATAAGATCACTCATTTATTTAAAGCCGCTTTTTACTTCAGATGGAAAATGACACAAATCTAAATATTACAATGCAAAGTAATGTGTAACTGTCTGTATGTTATAGCCTTAACACTATACTTTTGATGCAGAAGAGATATAGCAGCTGCACTTTAATTTCAAGCAAATTGATCCCAGATGTAAATGTTGTTTTGTTCCATGGAAGATAGTGCACAGGTAAAGCAAATATCATTGGTTTATAGTCCAACAGAGTGTTGCAACAGGATCCAGGCTCTTCTGCCTGGGCACACATAAAAGCCTGGTGGCTGCGACGGAGGAGGGTGCCTGAAAAGGATACCATAAAAAGAGATAGCTTTGCTTTTTACCCTTTAAGAATACAGCCACCTGTGATCTAAGTAGCTGTTCTGAAGCCAGGAAAGCTTCTTGCTTTGTCAATTATCCTGCAGGCAAAATCTAAATTTGACTTGTTTTCCATTTCTTTCGCTTCGCGTTTTGTAGAAGCATTTTTCTCCCGTCGTATTTATGGTTGGCATAAAAGGAAAAAACCCACTGTATTTACTGACTCAGTAAGCCACTCCCTTCCAAGTAAAAATACCAGCAATAACTGTGCTTCACTTTGCCTGGAGACACCCCAATGTCGGTGGCACCGTGGGCTACGTATAAACAGCGTAATAGTTCGTCTACCATCCCCAGCACATAGAGGATAGCAAAGCCCAGGTATCCTGCTGTCACACCTCTTCCTGTGAACAACAAGATCTTTTATTTTTTGTAAAATAGGGCAACCTGCTTGTCCCAGGAGAAGAAACCCACAAAAGCCACTTACCCCGCTGCCGCTTCCCAGCACCAGATTCAGCCAAGCGCAGCTCCGGGGGCTCACTGAGCTCATCCAGAGGCAAGAGGAGATCTCTCAGGTCAATTACTTCTCCCTTTGTCAAACCGCAGGCGTGGGACTCTCTTGCCTGCGTGGGACCTGGCTGGGGAACCCTTCCCTGCGCCGGCTGGCTGGCGGGTGCGGGTAATGTAGTGGCTAATGGGCGCTGCCGGTTCGGAGAGGGTCCCCGCACCGAGTGGCCGTTATCCCGCAGGCTGGCTCAGGAAGGGGTGGCAGCGATGCCCTTTGCCTCTCACGACAGCTTTCCACTTCCCTACAGCTCCCCTTTTCTTTCCATCCTCCTGCGAGCTGGGTTACTCGTAGCCAGTGTTCCCTGCTTTTATTTTCCGTTGCTTTTAGGTCTGCACATGCATTTATTCTGGTTTCATGAAGGCTGAGTTTTAGTTAAACCGGGGGCACACTGTATTCGGGTGCTTCTAAACCAGTATGGTTTGAATTGGTGTTCAGCTGCTCGAAGTTAAACATTTGAGAGCTGCTCTACTGTGTAGCTAGGCTGATTTAATTCTCATTTCCTTCTGAGTCCTTCTAGGCAAAACAACGCACAAGTTGTGCACTGGATGCGTTGCCTTTCAAATACCAAAATATCTGAACATATATGTATAACATATGTAAAGGCGTCGCTGAAGGGCAGGTACTAGACCAAACTGTGGCGCTTCTGCACAGCAAGTACTTTTTTCCCCCCATACAGTGCAGGGAATCGACCGAATCTGTCACAGAAGTGTGTAAGATGTGTACGGCCTTATGTAGCAACTTTTGCAAGTATTTAGCAGTAAGACATATTGACCATATTCTGAAGTCCTTAGTCAGACAAAACCTGCCCAGAGGTCAACGTGAATCTCGATTAATCGATTTATTCAGAAGCAGCTCACTGTTTCGGTATGGTTCTGAAGCGCGTACCTTTGAACAGAATACAGAATTAGAATTAAAATCAGGCCAGGGCAGGGGAAGACACAGAGAATGTTTGTCCACGTGAACAAAGGGTGTTGCGGAGAAGGAAATGTTGGTTTTTAGGCAGCGGTGGGTTGCGGGAGGAGGCTGGGGCGGGAGCGGGGACGAGGATGCGTTTGCCAAGAGGAGGTCACGGCGTGCACTCAGCCCCGGCTGCTTGACAGAGCTGCTGTATAATAGCAGGGCACTTACCTCAAATCATAGGTTGTGAAAACTGACATTTCCATTCAAATTACTCCAATAGCCAACTGTTCCCCGGTGCAGCTTCTTCTGTAAGTGACACGGTGACAGTGATCCAGGAATTTAACTTGCTGTTGTCTCGTTCCAAGTGGAATTATGAAGTTTGTGACATGCATTAGGAGGATGGCTCCTGGTCGCAGCCGGCGCTTTGTGTGCCTGTGCGATTAATCACAGGTCGAGCGCAGAGCCCGGGAAGTTTTGTCAGCTCAGGGTAGCTGTCCCTGCTGTGAACCGCCTCTTACTGACTCCTCTCCTCCTCATTTCCCATTGTCTGGGTGAAAAGCTACCGCTCTACTGAAGTTTTCCTGGCACCTCCTGGTTCCCTGAGATATTTTTTTTTGAAGTCTTTCTCTTTAATTATGATGGGCAGATCATCTGTTCTTGACACACGCGTACATGATGGTCACATTGCTGTGCTCCCTCCTCTCCTCAGGGATGCTGCTTGGGGTTTTTTTTTTTTTCCCTCCCCACAACTTGACTTTCATTGCAAGTTCCCTTTGAAATTCCTGTCTAACCTTTTAGGCAGGAAGCCTTCTCTGTTCATAAAATAAGCCGGGAGATTTTGTGATTCGAGGTGCTTGCCATACACAGGCTGAAATTGCATATAATTTTTGCCCAACTTTTTTCTTCTGTATTACATGGTCAACCATCAAACTCTTTTGGTTTGCAACGCTCTGCAACAGATACCTCCCAATTCCAGTGTTCGGCGCCAGAGCCAAAGCATTTGATGGAGAATTACCTGCCTGTGCCTTAGAGGCTCCTGGACCGAGCTGCTGCTGAGCAAGGCAGCAAAACTCCAGGTAGGTCCTTTGTACGCCATGGTGGCACCTTTCAGAAGAGGGTCCCAGGACCCCATCTGACAGGCTAGTACAGCCCCGCGGAGCTGGGGGAGATTGGGATGTGCTCGGGGTCAGGCTATGGGCCCCCTTGTTCTACCCCATTCCTCTGCAAAGAAGCTGGATGAGGATCCTACTTGAAGCTTAATATGCACCTCGTGAACCCAAACTAGCAATGGCCCTGACCCCAGTCACGGATCTGAACGTCCTTGAGCTCAAAAACCATCCCTACCTGGAGCTCAACCTGGCTTAGGGTCATCTGCCCTCAAAACTCATTTTTGTAACTCGATAACCAGCAAATATATCAATCAGTTATTAAGGAAAATGTAATTACAAAGTCATGTTTATCTACACTTCTTTGAGAAAAACTAGGCCTCATTATTGCTATCACAGTCGGAAGAATAATTAATGTCAATTTTTTATAGTGAATTCATTACCTCCTTGGACAGGGAGTGACTCTAACCATATTTTGCAGAAAAGCTTTCAGAAGAAGAAAAAATATAGTGTGCGCTTAGCGCCTGTGAGTCATGGTCTTCACTGCCTGACAACAGAAGTCAATAAACCAAATATATCGACTGTTTGTTGATTCAACACCTGGCACCATCCACGAATGAAGACATTCTGTTAAATTAAGATTATTCCGTCACTTTCAAATTAAATCCTCAAAGACATACTGCATCTCGAATGCTCTGCAAAATGATGTATAACCAACGTGTTCAGAGGGACGTTATTAGGGATATATATGTTATCCTGGAATACCAAGCTGCTCAAAGCTTACACTTTGATCTTACTTCCGAGTTCCTGGAAGGTAATTCTGTTTCCTGATGAATCCCTGGGTTTGGATGATATCTGTGCTAGGTATTCACCACAACCATTTATTTGGTAAGACTAATTTCACATCTTCCGTCGCCCATCATCCCAATGTTTGCTTTATCTGCGCCACCTTCTGCGCGTGGTTCCCTCCGGGTTCGAGCTAATCATTTGGAAGCAATGGGATGTGTCCGCCGGGGACTGTGACCTCTGGGGTTTAGACCAGGTGCTTTGCTGCTCAGTTTTTATTTCTGCTTTTGGAACTGCAAGAGCCCAATCATCTGCAAAGGTTTAAGAGCCCATGAAAGCTTCTTCAGTCTTCAGAGATGTTGGGTCATTACACTGCGCCACGTGTGCTGGTATCAGTTGGCCATGGTTGAAGCTTTCAATAAATTCAATAAATATAGAATCATAGAATTGTTATGGTTGGAAAAGACCCTTAAGACCATCGAGTCCAACCACTAGCCTATCACTGCCAAGCCCACCACTAAACCATATCCTCAAGCACCACGTCTACCCTTCTTTTAAATACCTCCAGGGATGGAGACTCCACCACCTCCCTGGGCAGCCTGTGCCGATGCCTGACAGCCCTTTCGGTTGACTATGACTTTATGGTTTTCCACCTGCAAAGAAATGCAGCCTCATTTACAGAATGCTCTTGTGTTTATGTTCGTTTTTGAAGCCACATCGGTCTTATCGAGGAAAGGTCTGACCAAGACTGTGGAAACTGCAGCTAAAGCAAAGGTGGGGGATTAGATGTGTCCCTAACCAAAGCTTCCTAAAGTTTTGCCTTAAGAAAGGAAACTGCAGAGTTACCCTCCTGGGGCAGTGCTTCTTAGGAAGGACTTCTGAAGGAAAAAGAGGCACAATCTTTATTTAGTCTTTACCCTTATCGGGAATCCCCAGATAATTTATGTATGTTTCTTTTAAAGCAGTTCATGATGCCATGGGTGCTGAGCTATATCTGGGACCTGATGGCCGGTTTAGTGCTGTTGAGCTGACTCGAAATATCCTTTTGATACTAAATATTTCTTCACACTTATGGAAGGATCATAGCAATACAAGCAACCATAAAACCAGGAAACAACAGGAGAAAATGATCTGGTTGCTCAATTCCCTGCATTGGACCTCCTTTGAATATCATAACAAAGGCCACAAGCACTTCAGTTTCTTGATGTGAGAGGCCTCTGGAAGTTGTTGAGATAGCATATTCCTGCGAGAGGAGATGTGCCATCCTCGGGAAGGGGACAGCCCCCGTTTCACGCAATGCCCACCGGTCCCAGCGCTGCTGGCAATACAAAATGTTGGGCGAACCTTCCACCTTGCAGAGGGATTTGTAGGCATCGCAGGCCCCTGCAGGATCTCCTGGTTGTCTCAGAGAGCAGAAATGCTAAAAAACATAAGACCCTCCCAAAAAAATGCTAATGAAGTATGTGCTCAAGGCTGTTGAAGAAAGCATGAAAAATTACTGGGGCACAGAAAATAAATTTAAGAAGTTGGGGGTGATGCCGTGTTTGCAGTTACTGTTATAGAGACCATATAGGCTTTTGATGAGAAATAAATAGAACCCGACCAGTTTAGTGAATATTAAGCTAGGTTCTGAAGTTTCAGAAAGCACCACTTCCCCTGTTGTGAGAGGTAACAGCTTTACATCTCCCGTGGTCTGGGCAAAGAGGGAAGCGCGTGTACCGCATTGGGGTTGAAGGAGATATGCTGTAAAAACAGTGGCTTTCATTAAGATGAATCACAGCAAAAGTAACAAAAAAGTGCTTTGATACGACGCTGAATAGAGGATTAACTGCACAATGCTGCTGTTTTTTTGAATTCTGCATGTCTGCTATTTGTTTTGTGTTTGTTCGTGATGCCAGCAATAAAAATAATGTTCGGCTGCTGAGTGTGCTAAGAAAGGGCTTTATGGTGCCCAGAGTCTGTCAGCAGGTGACTGCTGTGGGCAGGGAGAAAGGGGAAAGCTTGTCTTAGTTTATTCTCAAGGGCGGAAATTTAACGCCGGGAACCCAATTCATATTTTATTTCTTATCAAAACTCTTATCTCCGTAATTGTGAGCATGCACATGCATCAAAAAAAAAAAAAAAGATCCAGCCCATGCATCCTTGCAGGGCGGGTTATTTATAGGAGATCTCTGCCTTTTGTCAGATGGGTGGGCTAACGATGTTCTTCCAGAATAAACCCGATTCTGTGCAGCAGAAGAGGAAGAGCCCTGCGGAGAGTGTGCGTATAAGCTAATGTCCGTGAGACAGAAAGGGCTGTGGCAGCAAACGCTGCCGAGCAAAACCCACAACAATCTAATCATGATCTCTGGTAGTCAGTGAGAGCTGTGGGAGAAGACGTTGTATAAAGCAGACACATCCAGGAAATAATGCCTGTCCAGTGCAGCCAGATGGAGTGGGTATATCCTGACAAAGCATTTATTTTAATAAATGTTCAATTAAAATTATTTCTGTAGTGCAAGCATGGTCCAGAAGTAGTATGGGAATTAATAAGGTTGCTGATAGAAATAAACATAAAGGTAATTGTGCGTTAGTTAAGAACGACGGTTATAAAAAATAAATCTTAACGTTTCTAAAGGATTCTTTTGCGTACCTACAAAGCAGAAAATGTTCATTCAAGCTATGCTTTAAAACAACGATTTTAAAATTCTAGCTCTTTTGTGCACAAAAAATCACTCTTAACAGTGCCGCTCTTCCTGTGCCCATGCAAGGCGTCGGTAATCCGGAGGTTTGTATAAATACAGTAACTGAGCAGAAACTCCACTAGAAACTTTTATCGGTAATATCACATATACGCTGTCTAATCAAAAGTTTATGAGAGCAGAAATCTCAGATGAACAGAGAAAGATCTTTTTGGTTTATACCTTGATATAACCCCATTTATGCGGGAATTGTGAGCGCGTGAATCCCATATTAAGTGCGTAGGGCTCTTCACACGGGTAAAACTGTGTACGTGCTTAAGGATTGCCTGAGACGGTGCCCGAGCAGCCGCTTAGCAGCAGGTTTTTATTTGATTAGCTGCAACTTGGTCTTCATCCTTCCGTGAGTTTCTTTGTCAAACCGCACTGCGTGCCTTCGGTTTAAGTTTTGGGAGCGCACCCGTGGTGTGGTTGCAGCCTTCGCCTTCGAGTCCAAGGTGGGTAATAAACAGAAGTTGGCCGTGTCGATGGCAGGGAGGGATCTGGTACCTACTAGCAGAAAGCCTGGAGATGCCAGAGCTGGAAAGGTTAAATTCGCCGTTTATTTTTAAAATTAGAGACTTGACGTTTGTCTGGCAAAAACTGCAATGTGTAGTTCGGGAGCTTTTTAGGGGTGCTTCGTTTAGTTCGGTAATTAGGCCTGAGTGGTTGTCTTAGATCTTTTCCCGGTATTTTGGACTTTATTTCTGCATATGTTGAGGTGATGATGTTTAATGCGCACAAATGCTTGTGAAGAGCAGGCGCCAGGTTTTGCATGTCAGGACGTCCAACAGCGCGTCTCCTTTTGCACATAGAAGCACAGAATCATTAAGGTTGGAAAAGACCTCTAGGATCATCATGTCCAACCACCAACCCAACACTCCCAGGCCTCCTAAACCATGCCCTGAAGTGCCACGTCTACATGTCTTTTAAATACCCCCAGGGACGGTGACTCCCCCACCTCTCTGGGCAGTCTGTGCCAGGGCCTGACCCCTCTGGCAGGGAAGGCATTTCCCCTCATCTCCAACCTAAACCTCCCCTGACGCAGCTTGAGGCCGTTCCCTCTCGTCCTGTCCCTGGTGACCTGGGAGCAGAGACCAGCCCCCCCCTCACTCCAGCCCCTCTCAGGCAGCTGCAGAGAGCGAGAAGGGCTCCCCTCAGCCCCCAGATCGCCCCTGGCAAACCAAGCCACGCTGGCCGCGGCGGAGGCACGGCTCTGCAGCCCGCGCTCCCCTCCCAGCCCCGGCGCCCGGGCGCTGAAACACGGCAGACGAGCGTCTGGCTGCCCCTGCCCAGCTGGGATGGTGCACGCGTATACGGTTACACTGTGATAAGAGAAAATCAAATTTAAGCTGCACGCAGTCAATAAATCTTAAAACAGCTGAGTATTTCCAGAAAGAAGTCTTTGGAGACGTATCTGTGACCCAGAAAGAAAAAGCTTTAGCGGTGTCTAAAATTCCTGGAAGTTTTTTTCCCTGCCGCATCTCCTTAACCTGCTACTTCAAAGCCTCGGTGGCTGCTGCAGGTCTTCCTTCGATGCGGTCACCCAGGGTGGACGGACCAGCACAAAGGGGACCAAAACCCGAGGCTGCCCGTGCCCATCGGGGCGTTCCCCTGGCGAGGTGGGCGCGAAGCATCCCGGGGAGCCCCAGCTCGGTGCCACCGCGCCCAGCTGCCTGACGCTCGTGCCTGCTGCCCCCCCGGAGCTGCAGAGCTGGCTCGTGCAAAGGCAGTTAATAGTCGGCCCACCAGATGGTCCCCCAGGGCATTGGCCAAGCACCCAAAGCACCCACAGCCACGCAGTTGACTCCGGTGGGCTGCTGGGACCTGTCTCCCTGTTGGCCCTTCTGGTGAAGCCTAACCCAGGTTGCAAATATTCGATGCTGGAATTCAAGCTGTCAGTGTACCTAAGGGAATGGAAACAAGGGGAAAGGAAGTGTTGGAATAAATTTAAATAAGAAATCTATTCAGTGAAATAAAAAAATGATTTGGTTTTTGCAGTACCGGCAAGCAGAGGAGCTAAAGACGAGTCGTGAAGGTGCTTCCACGTGTGAGTAGCTACACGCCGGAGCAGTCCTGGGGAGTGCACTGTGCTCACGGGTGGAAGGCAACGTGTAAGTCTCCCCAGGCTTCAACTCCAATTGTTCCGCTTATTTGTTCATTCCTAATGAATAAGTATTTCAAATAATGCTGTTATTTTACATTTTCTAAGTGCAGTTAAAAATAAAACGTGCATTAATTTAAATATTACACGTCATACAAGTACGGGCGCCGTAGAGGATGTGAGTTAAAAGACTGGAGCTGTAATTTTCATTTTCAGGCCACTAACAATGCTCACGGCTCCGTTACCGGATTTGACACCGCTGTATGCCTTTTGATTCTGTCTGAATTTGCTCGTGAGAAATACCTTAACATTTAAATCATCGCGCGGGGTTTTGCTGCTTTCTCCTTCCGCTCCGAGCGCAAACTAGGTGCGAGCTGTGCGTCCTTAAAGTCAATGCACCTCTCCAGTCATTACAAAATGGGGAATAAATAAATAAATAAATAAGCGACAACAACAAAAAAAAAACCCAAGGGCTGGTAATTTAGTACTAGAAAGTTAATTCAGGAGACCTCTAACCTTTAAGCCACCACGTGACTATTGATTTTCAATATCGCGCGGGTCCGTGCCACCCTAAGCGTGTAGTTCAGCAGATTCAGAACAGTTTTTCCCTTATCAGTTCAGTCCCCGAGTACTTGTGCATTAAGACAACAAATACCGGCGGCTCCCGGCCTGTCACATGGCGGCCCGGCGGACGTGCCGGCTCTCTAATGAAGTTGGGCCGTTGGCAAACACGCCCTGGCGAGGGGCTCCCCCGGCCCCTTCCCGGCTCCCGAGGGCTTTTTCCCCGCCCAAGAAGCAAAGGAAGATGGAACCGGCGGCGATGCTCCCAGTCGCTCTGCACCCTGGTGCCTGGATTACGCGCTAAGACCAGGACAGGCTGCTTTAAACGCCTTCCCCCCTTGGTAATCACCAAATCGGCAGCGGTGCCCGGGTGGGCGCGCGGCCGGCCACGCGCGCAGCATCCCCGGCTCGGATGAAGACGTGTTTTAAACACCTAAAAAAAAATGTGTTTTAAGCACCTAAAAAAGACTTCAGCCTTCCCTCCTCCTCCCGGCTTTATTGATTATTGAAAATGTTACATCCCGGGGAGGAAAATGTCATCGCTTTAAATACCAGCATTAACAGTTGGTAAAAGTTCTTTTTCACCGAGGCGTGTGTGATGAAGAAAAATTAAACAATGGAAAAGGCGGAGAAATATACGGAATTTAAAAGAAAGAAAAGAATAAAGTCCTGCGGGCGCTAATGCGGCCGAGGAGCTTCGCTCCCGTAAGGAGGCGGCTTAAAAGCAAACACGTCTCGTACTGGACTTTTTACTGGAATGGTGAAATATATAATGAAATTCAACAAGGAAACTGGAAAAACAGCCAAATTGGTGCAGCAAAGTGGTTAATAGGATCATTAGCCTACTCGCTGTATTTTTTTGGACATTGTGTGCCTGTACCATAGTCCTCGAGAGCAGATTGCAGGAACAGGCTGACAGTTACCCGCTAACTCAGCAGTGCTGGGTGCAAACTGCCATCTTCCTGTGGATTTACAGCTGCCACTTCTGCTACTTCAATTAGTTCTATAGCACACAGATGTTGCTTAAATGTTGCTGCTAATGATACTGCAATAAGCGTAAGATTCATGCCATATTTTGAGGCACGTAAATTTCTCAAGTGGCACAATTAAAGTGGAAATATTAGGTGGGGAGAACTTGGCAGTCTCTCCAACTTGGAAAGCGCACCCGCTATGCAATAATGGGTCAAAAATTCATTCAAGTTTTACTGCTGTTCAGAGTTTTAAAAGACTTTTCACAGTTGAATGCAAAGTAGTAAAAAGCAGAGTATTAGGAAATGAGAATGCTGTTCTGTTATTCAGACATGACTTTTAATTTCAAATTGAAATCACATGCTTACCTTCGCCGAGAGGGCTGCGGGTTGCCTAGCCGCACCGCCAAGATGCGGCTGAAAGCGAAAGGAATAAATAAAAAGTTTTCATTAATAAAGGTTTAATTGCTGCGGCTGCGCGAAGGTTCAGCGTGGCGGTTGCATTAGCGGGGGGAAAAGGGAAAGAAAAAAAAAAAAATGGTTTCCCAAATCACACACAGAGACAGCATCAATCATTTCCGAAGCCAGATGTAGCCTCCAAACTGCAGCCTGACAACACATCTCCTGTTTGTGCAGCCACCAAGCAATTATTCTTTCCATTATATCTCCCAATGACAGATCTCCAAACCCAGGGCTGTAAAAATTAGAGTTTGGGCTTATACAGTCGTGTCAGGTCTTAAAAAAAAAAAAAATAAGAAAACTTATCATGGCTGCAGTGTTTATGAGCTTGTCAAAGTACATGTACATAATTTTCATCAAAATTTCTTTTACCTCATTTCCCATCCTTCAGGATTAGATTTATCAGTCACCCGTTCGGGGAGAGCTCTGTGCGTGCGTCCGAGCGGCCTCTCCACCCGCGAGCAGGACTCCGGAGGGGCCCCTGTTGGGTCGGCTCTGGCTGTGCCACGCGGAAGCTTTCCCTCACCCCAAATATTTTTCTGTTTCCCATCGCCTACAATTCGTCGGGTGTCCGACAGATTTGAGGTATGATTTTTAAAACCCGTTTCGCAGCTCCGTCTTGTTCGGTACGTACATCCCTGCAAATGCATTTTGATGGGGAAGAAGGACTGGTGGCAGCACTGATCTGGGAGGCGAACCCAAAGAAAGGTAGCTGGGAAGCCCAAGATTACTTCCATTTAATGTTTAATTTATTTATACCAGGGAAAGATTAGCAGGCGAGCACTGACTGTGAAACTTTGAGCATACGCAGTATTTAAAGGATGAAGTTAAACGTAAGGAGAAGCAATCAATAGCAAACCAAGGGCGCGCCAGGCCGGCAAGCGTCAGCGCCCTGTATCTAAATTACTGATTTTCTACCGCGGCGCCCGAACGTTTCCATTTCTCCACGTGGCTCCGTCCCTCTCCTGGTTTGGATTATTTAACAGCAAATCTTACAGATGTCAGTTTTGTCTTGTTCCAAGGCAACAAGGACAATAAGTTCCAGCTGACCTCAGGACAATGAATCTTGCAAGCGCGCGGTGTGTGTGTTTTATACCGGCGGTGAACAGCTCCCGTGTAATTGAGAGAGAGGGAAATGTCACCCTCGCCTCGCTGTTGGCACGGCACTGTCTGTGTGCAGAGGCGGCCCCAGACCCGGCAAACGGGGAGGAGGCAGCCAACGCAGGAGCGTCTCCTTCCTTCCTTCCTTTTCCCCCGTTTTTTCCTGCTTGGTTTGTTTTTTCTGAGCTCTGTCCGGCCCGATGCGCCGGAGGAGAAGGTGGCAGATGGGGTGCACACGGACCCTGGCAGAAGGGGTTTGAAACCATTAGCCAAAATGCTTCTCTATTTCTGCATCTTTCTGTGGTCCTGCATCACACCTAACTGCCTGGTCGTGCACACAGCCTCGCGCTGCGTTAGGAGACGGTATATTTTACTAATAAATTGGTTGTTCCGCAGCTGGTCTGTCCGCTACAGAAAATCATTAGATTCCAAACAATTATTTCCCATCGAACCATATTAGCTAAATAATTACTATTTCTGTGAATGGCCTTGATGCCGAGGATCAAATGGGTTTGGTTGCTGGTTGCGGCTACTGGTTTTGCACTTGTAACGCGAGGGGTTGGGCTCCAGTTGACACTCAGCGTACGCCAAAGCCCACGACTTCTCACAATAACGTAAAAAAATTACCTTAATCCCACCAACTAATCTTTCTTTGCCATTTATCAGCATGTGGGCTGCTCCGTGGGAAAGAGTCTTCCTCTGGATACAGAAAAGGTTATATGGAAAATCTTTTGAGCACAAAAATGACCAATTCACCCCAACTGAACACAAGCCAACATGCCAGAGCATCCATCAGCTGCGGCGCCGGCCGGTCCCGCCACCTCTGCCACCCCCAGCGCCACCCCCCCGTTCCCGCATTAAAGCACCGACACTGCAAATGGCCTGAAAATGCAGGATTTGGGCCAAAAAAAGAAGCAGGATTTGGTGGTTTTTGCAGGGCAGAGTGGGTCCGGCTGTGGCAGGGTCTAAGCCCCGCTCTCCCCTGGCTCTCCCCTCTCCACTGGCCTCAGGGGTACCCCTGTGTCTTCCCCAGCCCCTTATTTATTCATTTCAGCTCCGCTCCTCCTGAAATCCACCCAAAACTCCTGCTGCGTCGACGGCACAAGCTGCGTCCCGGTTCCCCACGACGTGCGGGTATTCCGTAGTTGTGCCGGTTCCCGTAAGGAGGGCGCTGAGGCTTGATGCTTCTCCTGTTTCCAGAAGGCGCTCGGCATCTCCTGCCTCACTGTGAACCAGCTTGTGTCAAGCTGCCTCTATCAAACGCCCTTAGAAATTCCACCAACCAGGAGCCCTGGCTATTCATTATTTTCTTCTCTCAGTGAACACAACTATTAATTTCCAAATAGTTATCCATGATTTCCCCCTCTAAAAAGGTGACAAGCCTTGATAAATCCATGGACTTCGGGCTTCACCGTGCAGTAACGTAACTGGAATTTCATTTCTGCCAACGGAATTTGTTTTAAAACTAGACCTAAACTGGGGAACAAAAATCGAACTGTATTTTTTGGGGCATTGTGTGCCTGTACCATAGTCCAAAAAGTCCAAAACTTTTCATGTCAATTTTGAGGAGGAAGTCTGCAGAGGTCTCTGATTTGTATTTGTGAAAATGCAATCAACGTGCGATGATGATTTTTGGGGTTTTCCAAAAAGAGAATGCCCTTCCCCTACGTAGTTCGTTGTTCCTGTGATTCATCAAGGCTTTTTGTCCTCGAGCATATGAGTGGTCACCTGTGATTTATGCCCGAAAGGACTACATAGGCCCAAAACAGAGTAGAAAAAAGCAGGTTTGCGCTGAGGATCACATCCAAACTCTTCGTCTAAGTTGCCGCAGCGATACCAGGGCTGTAACGCGCCGCAAAGTTGCCGTGGGATTATGCACTGATTTACTCAGCAATGTTATTTAGGGGCAAAAAAAAAGAAATCGGATCAAATCTGTGTAGTTACCTTAGCAACCACCGAAGAGTCTTGTGTTTGTGCTCCCCGACAGGCAGGTTGGGCTGGGGCATCCCTGGTGGAAAGCCTTGCGCCCCGCCACGGAGGGCCGTGGTCCCCGGCGGCCCCGCGGGGGCTCGCCAGCGGGGCGGTGCCTGGGCTCCCCAGCTTTCGGTGCTGTCAGGGCGATGCGGAAAAGGCTTTTATTTGCATCGGCAAAGATTTCATAACTGCGTCCCACTCTGACTTTGGCAGTTTGTTCCTCGTTTCAAATACCCTCTGTAATCTATTATGATATATAGGCCAGTCTTATTTCCCCCCCTCGCTCCAGCCTATGTCCTCTTTCTATTTAGGAATTAATTATGATGCTATCTCGTATAACTCATTAGTATCAATTAATTCTTCCCCTTTCATGATTTTATATAGCTAAATTAGATTGCCTCTTAGGAACTTAACAATCAGGATTGGACTCATTTAGACATATCTTTTTTCCCTTCTCCACCCAGTTTTACTTGGGCGCGAGGATGCGGCGGCTGGAAAGGCCCCGTCCCCTCCGGCAGGGCCGGGGCTGGTGTGGTGGCACCGCCGTGTCCCACCTCCACCGTCCCCACCAGCTCCGGCCTCTCGCAGCGCTGCAAGGCTTGGCCTCGCCTCGCTCAGAATTCTGAACTTTAGCAGTCTTTTTTTTTTCATTATTATTAATAATAATTTGTTTGGGGGCTGCATAAGATGTTATTCTTGGTGTATCAGGATGAATAGGAAATACCCTACTTCTAGCAATTGGCCAAACCGTCGTGAATTATCTTCCCCTTAAACTCACCGCAGGGACAGAGAGAAACGTCGAGGGAGAGGTATGTTTTCCTCATTCATCTTAGTGGGATGTTAACTCTGAAATCACAGCGATGCTGGCATTCACGTGTCTGTGTTTAACTGCTTCACTGCTTACTGGCACATCGAATCCATTCAGGGAGAGAAGCAGTAATATGATTGAACATATCTGGCAGGACCTGATATTCCCACTCATTTTGAATTTGATCCAGCAGCCGCAAAGGCAATTAAATAACAAGTTTTCTCCGGCAAAATGAGTTGCAAAATGCCCCCAGCTGCATGATCTAGGAAATACACCTTGATTTTACTAATTGCCGTGCCTGTACCTCGCCGTGGCGGTGTCTGAGGCGGCTTTGCATGACCCACTTCTTGTATTTCAACTAGCCGAGGCCAGGCTGGGCTGGGTGATCCCCCCCCACCACGGTGCGTTAGCCCGGGCTGAGCCGCCTGCTGCCGAGCGGGGTCTGTGGGGCAGGGGGGTGGTGAAAGTCGAGTGGATTTGCCTCATTTAAAACATCAAACGTCATCTGCCTCCCTTCGGCAACGCGATGCTCCGGATGCTCCTGCCAGGGAGAGCGCTCGGTCTCAGCCTTTCGCTGCAAGTAAAGGCCAGGCTGTTGTAGGCGCAGGTTAGCTTTAGCGAGACACCAAAATGCAGCTTAAAAAGCAGAATTTCAGGAGATCAGCCAGCATCATTTTAAAGAGCCGCTGCCTGGCCAGCCCAGGCTGAACCCGAACCGTGCCGGCAGCGGCACCCAGCAGCTGTGCTGCGCGTTGGCGCAACGCAGCCACCAAGAAGTTGGGGTTTTTTTTTTAGATGGAGCTATGAGAAAAACAAAAAAGCAGCGTTAGATAAGTTGCTGCAGGTTGCAGCGCACACGTGCTTGCACGTGAATATGCATAGTAAAGAAGGCCGATATTGGATCCCCTTTACATCCCCTGGTACTGGTGATGTATTACCGAAAGTGGTACCCCCATAGCAGGAAAAAGTTGGCCAACGTTGCTTTTTCCTACAGCGGCTTTGGGAGAGCCCCAGCTCCTCCCCAGAGGGGCTGCTGGAAATGGCTGTATTGATCCCAAATTTTACTGTTTCCATATTCTCTGCCAGATCAAACGGCGGAGCCAGCGACAAGCAACAGGAGGGCTCTGCTGGGAAAGCAGATACACGCACAGCGTTCTTAATAAGTAGCGTGAGGAGTGTAATTGCTAAATCCCAATTAAGGCAGATATGGGTCAAGCGAAGGAAAAAGAAGGATGAATTTCTATGAAAGGAGAGGAAAAGTCAAAAGGCTGAGGCTCGTAGGATAACTTTATTTCTGAACACATTCGGGTTCGCAGCCTCCTCCTCCCGCTGCTCCGCCGGTGTCCAGCCGCTCACCACCGCTGCCCCGGGCTCCCGGGCCGAGCCCCCGCTTCAGGGGGACGGCAAGGGAGAAAAGGGAAAGAAAAAAGGAAAAGGGAAAAAAAAAAGAAACCCAAAACTTTGCCAGAAGGACAGAATTGTTTTTTTCTTAAAACTACAAGTCTGTTTCCCTCAAAATTTA
Source organism: Phalacrocorax carbo (assembly GCF_963921805.1). Classification (NCBI taxonomy): domain Eukaryota; kingdom Metazoa; phylum Chordata; class Aves; order Suliformes; family Phalacrocoracidae; genus Phalacrocorax; species Phalacrocorax carbo. The sequence goes on from NC_087524.1 coordinate 21,884,916, forward strand.
AAGAAAACTCAATATAAAACCCATGCAGGAAGGCTTTCACGTGTGATTTTCACTACAAATGAGGGAAAATGTGCTGTGTGATCTATACTTCCCCCCCCCCCCCCCCGCCCCGAACATCTGCTTATTCTCCTAAGGAGAGATTATTCTCATTATCAACAAATTTTAACTATTATTGCTCAAATCTAGGGGCTTTACTGAATACGCACTTCCTTTGGCTAATCAGGGAGCTACCCAGTATTATTTCATCTATTTACATTCATGTATGCAATTATATTTCATAATCTGATTATGTGTTTTATATCTTTATATGGATAAAAATGCTGAATGTTGCATTTCTTTTTTATTATATGAGTTGTCAAGTTCTTTGTGTGTGGAAATCAGAGTTCAGTAACGCCGCAGTGAGAATGGCATTAATTTCATCAGCTAAACAGACCTACCGAAATAGCGCTGGGTGCAAAAGTAAGGAGCATGTTTCTCTGCACATGTTCTATACCTGAAGTTAATGAAGTTAATATGCAAAGGAGATATTATTATCTATAGTCAAAAAATGGAGTAGATTTTTTCTGATCATCACCTCCTTCAAGATACTAAAACCTAAAACCAGCAGATCTTATCCTTTCAAATCTATTTTTTATTCGTAGATAGGAAAAGGGAGACACATTTTCTGCTCTTCCAACTCCCAGTCATGTTTTCAGTTTTGAGTGAATTAGTCATTGACCTGAACCAGCTGAATACATTGAAATGAAAAAGAAACCCAACCCAAAACCCACCCCGCCTGCCGTTGCTGAAGTTGCTGTCACCACGTTTATCACTGCAGCGGGCTCTGACTCCAGGTGCTGAGCTGGTGGCATCTGCCAGCTCGGAGAGCTCAACCGCTTCAGAACCCGCTCAGAAAGTACCTTCGACCGGAGACTCTTTTGCATTTGACCTGATCTCTTTAGCTCAGTTCTAAGTGGCCTCGGCCTCCTTCCCACGGCCGCCCTCCGTGCTGTCCCAGACTGACGGCCGCAATGCCAACCGCGCCGAGCCGTGCCCACCCGTAACGGCCCGTTGGTGGCAGCGGCCGGCGCTGCGGTGGGGTCATTCATCATAGACCCATTGAATGCCCTGAGCCGGGAGGGACCCGCAGGGACCATCGAGCCCAGCTCCTGTCCCTGCACAGGGCACCCCAAATTCACACCGTGTCTCTGAGGGCCTTGGCCAAGTGCTTCTGGAACATCGCCAGGCTGGTGCCGTGATGCCTCCCTGGGGAGCCTGTTCCAGGGCTCCACCACCCTCGGGGGGAAGGACCTTCTCCTAATGCCCAGCCTCACCCTCCCCTGGCACATCTCCCTGCCGTTCCCTCGGGGCCTGGCGTTGGTCACCAGAGAGAAGCGATCAGTTTAAGAGTATCACAGAACTACCTTATTTTTTTACAATTAGTGTATTTTATCAATTTTATCTGGTATGAAGCCAGAGGGGCACAAGTCACCGGCATATGCAGGTGCCAGTGCCCACCAGCATCCCCACCCCACATCACCACCGAGGCAGCTCACCTGGCCTCGTCCAGGCTTGGTTAGGGGGTTTATAGCCCTGCAGCTCATCAATATTTCATCTTCACATTAAAAATGTGGGGCGGAATAGCGCTGAGGGTCTGGCAATGAAAAGGTTTCCTCTTCTCATCACAATGTCAGAAGAATGTAGGACAGGGTGGGGTTTTTATTAAAGTAAAGAGAAAATTGAAACTGAAGATAAAAAAACAATGTAAATTTGACCTGGAGGACATCCAGTTTTGACTGCTAAAGTGTTTGTTTTAGCACCCGAACCTGCTCTTCCTGCTATCTCTTATATTTGAACTTACTATAGGAGTGCAACGTAGGGGCAGTTCACACAAACTAGAATTATTTATGTCGGCTTCCATTAAGAACAGAAAATTTCAGCATAGAAACAAACAAAAAAAAGTCTTTATTGCCCTATCTTTGACTCAAACCGTGGCGTCCCTAGAGCATGAAACTGCCCCGTCCTTGCTGTTGCTTTGCCAGCGCTGGCGAACTGGCCTGAAAGCACCGTCTTCCTTATGGACTCGTGGCAGATGAGGCCTTTCAAAGGGCACCCCCTCCACATCCCACGGCCTGGGAGAAGAAGCTGTGCTCCTGATAATGCTCCTACAGGTTATTTCCGTAATATTTGAGGGCAGCACCTGGAGAACATGAGCAGATGGTTTGCTTCTGTTAACTGCTTGCCAGGCTAATTAAAAAAAAAAAAAAAAGTTTAAAATGGTTTATTGCCGATATCTGCCTTTACACCAGCAGTGTAAATGTGTTTACCTAATTTCTCTACCATATTTATTTATTACTTGTTGAGCTGTTCCAGTTTCTTGGTCATGGAATTTTACAACTATCGAAAGCAGAGCATTTTGGACATCTTTATGTGTAATACTGGGAAGAGGGTTTTTTCATGACACCATTTGTCTTTTAATCATGCTGCTCTCAGTTTGTATTTTCCCTGTGCTCAGGCCAGGTCCCTTCGCAGGGCTGAGCTTGCTGACTGCCTCAGCAAGTCCCTGGCCGGGAACGTGCAGCTCTGGAGCAGAGACTAAGGTGGGCAAGGAGGGCTTGGCTTAGACCTCAGTACAGCAGTGAGTCTGCAATGTTATTTCAGCAGGCTTGAGCCAGTAAATATGGGTTTAGAGCTGAAAACTAAAAGCCTTATGAGTACTTCCCCCATGAAAAACAATGCTCTTTTCTGTTTATGTTTTGATAAACAGTGGGACTTTCTAAAAGGCTCCCGCACAGCACCCTCCTAAGGGTCTCCTATCCCTACTGACTATGCATGACTCCCACCAAACCACAGCATATGGATCGGCAGACACAAATACGGCATGGGAGGAGGGTAAAGCATGTCTCTGCCGGGCTCCCCTCTCCATCCTACCCAGGATCTGGCTCCTTTCTCTTGCAGAAGTAGAGAATAGTAGCTCTTGCTTGTAGATGTCACTGCTTGGTTGGCCGACCTCCTGTAACGGCCTTGAGTTCTCACTCAATGGAAACAAAAAGACAACAGGAACCATCCTGTGAAGTGGCATCAAGGGCAATGCAGCCTTTCGGCAGCTCAGCCCCATTTGGGGTGCAACGTGGCAAAAGCACCAAAGCAAGTGTCTGGTCCCCAAGCCATGCAGGCGTGGCTCAGAGGGGCCGAAAATAAAGCAGAACTGAATGAGAAACACAGATGCTGGTCAGTGGTTGAAGACCTCCGTCCTTGCAGAACACAAACCGTTTTTATCTCACATCCTTTTCTTATTAGTGTTTTATGAGGATTTTGAAAAAAGTTCAATAGTAAGTTTCTTCTCTTTTCTTCGCTCCTCGTTCAACAAGAGTTATTCTCTTGCTTCTGCACGCAGTTGTCACTGATACTACCCTGGTGTGGCTCAGCAGTGACGAGTTGTGCTACGGGGTAGTGTCGAGACAGCAGTGATGTTGTGGGGAGGAGGAGCTGCTGTGGGGCCGAGGCGTCCTTGCAGGCAGCACCCAACACTCAGCCCCACGGCGCTTCCTCCGCCCCACCCTCTTTTCTGATCTAGAGCAGATTTTGGGTCTGCGCCCTAACACCAGCTCTCTTGATAACCCTGTTTTACCCTTTCCTGCAGACTTTCTTCCTTTCCCACTCCCCTCAGGCCATTTGACCAATGACTTTTGTATCCAGTCACTTCTCTTCAACATGGGAGGACACGGATTTTATTACAGCTCTTCCCCAACCGAGTTCCTCATCCTCCTCAGCAGAGCAGGGCAACGGCTATATGGACCTCCTCGGTTTTGTTTTAGCATTTATGCCTCTTTAAGCTTCCTTAAAACTTGGAAAGAAAGGTCGTAACTGGGAATTCTTTATTTTACAAAGCACCTACGATTTCAGTTTCACTGATTTCCAGGAAGGAGAGCGACCCTGAGCCCACTCCAGGGCTGCTCTGCGGGCATAGCACGGGCATGCTGTGGCACACCGTGCCCCCACGGTCTTGATCCAAAGATGTACCCAACTGCCATTCCCGTTTTAGGCCGTGCCACACGCTGGGTACATTTTGGAAGCTTTTGTTCCAAATTAATTTATGGTTTCCTCACACGGAGAATTTATTTGTTTAAATAAATGTTTAAATCTATGAAGTCACTGCGCTTTGGGCCCCGGCCGCCCCCGTGCCCACCCCTTTCTGCCCTTAACCTGCTGGGTGTCGTGGCTCAGGTGATTTGCAGGGCGACTGCGGTCGATGGTCCTCACCCACGGACCTGGCTTCGCCCCTGGGTCCGTCGGAGCCTCTGCTGGTCCTTACCGGCTGCTCGGCCTTTGCGAATTAGCCCAGGCTGTGCCTTAAGGGATGAAGTAAGTGAGGGGGTAGTCAGGGCGAACTCTTGGGGGTCCTTTTAGAGCTACTCCAGATATTGCAGTGTTGGTTGGATTCATGACTTGCTCTAAGATGAGCCGCATGGATAAACCAGAAAGCTGAAGAAGCACCGTGGAAAGTCTCCTGCCTTCTTTAGCTTTTATTTTCCTTTGTTCATCTAGCTACGCTTGGCCTGCCCAAATAGCCTTGTGAGCTGGTTATTAGGGGTTGTTTGTTTATTATTATTATTGTTTCTACTCATTACAGTTTCAAAGTACTTTTGTGTCCATGGAGCAAAGCCCACAGCAATTATTTCTTTCTCTTTCTTTTTTTTTTTTTTTTTAAATCTCGGGACTCAAGCTGTAGTACGGAGGAGAGAGCGACGGCAGCAGAACTGGGACACGGGGACCTCTGTGCAAACCTTGCAAAGTCTGGGACACGGGGACCTCTGCGCTGATCCAGCGCCTCCCACCCCGCCGGCCGGAGGCACCGCTGCACCGAGGCTGGCCTGGGAAGCGGTTCCACGTCCCGGTGCTGTCCTTCGCCTGGCAAGGACTGACCCGTGGCTCTGCGCCGGGACGGCCAGAGCCCAAACCGCCCGGGAGAGCGGCGCTGAGCGGCAGCGCGTGGCCCCCAGCGCCAGCACCCTGCGCCTCTGCTGCGGCATCGCGCTGCCCGCCGGCGCCGAGCCGCCTCTGAGCACTCGCTCCCACAGCGCAGCTCCACAGCGCAGGGAAAGCGATCATTAAATACAACTGTATTGGGTTTCACGGTACAATTCCTTTTCACGGCTTCCTCCTTTCTTCTCTCCATCTCTCCCTTGGTGTCTCCAGCCTATGTTTCACCATAGATACAGGGCAGCTTTGAAGTTTGTTGCCCAGAGCAATTCCAGCCTCAAATTCCATTTTTTCAATTGTTTGTTTGTTTGTTTTAGATTTTACCCAATAAACAATCTGTGATTTTTGCCCGGTTGGAGCAGAGCAGCTTTCAGATAATGTCCTTGTGCCCTCGCCACCCCCACTGGGTCTCTTCTGGGGGTAGGTGCTGCCTTTCGTTGCAAAGTCACTTCTCAAGCAGTTTAATTTAGCTCAAGGTAAACGCAAAAAAAGACACATAACAACTGGAGTCCTCTAAAAACTTCGTGGGCACCAAAAATGTACCATCTGGAGACCAATTAACTGCACCCTTTTTTTTCATGCTGCCCTTCCAGTACCAGTACAAAGTCAAGGAAGAGGAAACAAAACGATTATAGTGCAAGAATTACTTTATTTGAATGTTTAAGAAATCAGAAAATCACAACTCTGTAGCCCCTGTTGCTCGTGTTGTGTTGCAAGTGGCCAACCAGCAGTGTCACCCCCTGCAATGGGGGAGCCGACCAGGAGGTCTCAGGTCCTCCATCGGTTAATGTTGACCCGAGTGCTGAGAAATAATATTTGATTTCTTCCATGTACCGATGGAATTTGGCATTATATATGAGAAAAAGAGATACCTTGGGTTTCATTATTTCATTTATACAGTTTAAAGTTCTCATATAGTTCATTTTATTCAAAACTTCAGTATTTAATGAAGTTTCCGGGTAAAGATAATGGTCGCTTTTTAAACGATACACACCAACTTTCTAAAACTTTTTAATACTTGTGGGACTTCAGGGACGTTCCTCCTTCATATGCTTTTGTGGAGATTGTTTGCATACTTGACTCCAGACCGGGTGCTTTCTCTTCCTTTTCCTGTAGAACTTAGGGCAGTACATTGTATAATGACAAGTGACCAAAAAAAAAAAATCAATTTGTAATCTGATTTGAGGGTTTTGATTTCCTCTGATGAGTTTAAATTTCATTAAAAGCAACCTTATTGGAACATAAAAGAACTCCTTGAAGGGTAAAACAGGGAATTGTCTCAAAGAGTATAAAGAATCTGAACTCTTTTGTGCTATTTATTCACGGCATTAATTGCGAGGTCCAACGGGCGGTGTTGGTTGGCAGATGCACCGTTATCGGCTCCGCGATCTGCACGGGGGCGGGGGGGGAGGGGAAGAGCACAAGGGCTCACATTCAAAAATCGTTCTTTGGCGTATTGACACTTTAGTTATCAACAGCCCTTATTATCTGCTTAGCGGCGGATCGCAGCTTGCTGGTGACATAATAAGCTACAAATCACTGATGGGGCCTTTCTGCATTCGCCTAATTGTGTGTATTCTCTAGAAAAAAATTATCGTTGGGCCTCTTGTCTTGATGAGAAATTGACATTTTCTGGCGGAGCCTGGTGAGCACTATGTGGGAGATAAGACTTATAGTTGTTTTAAAGGAGTGCAGCCATTCTTTCAGAGGCCTCTTTATTGCTCTAGTTGACCCACTTGATGAGTATGGATTTCATGAGGTCTTTTTCAGCATTTGAGCTATAAAAGGTTCAGAATGACACCACCCCTTATAGACAAAAGATAACCTTGCCCTTTGAATATATTGATTCTTTATTAACTAGGCTGTTTAATGCAATGAAATGAGGCATTAGATTGAAGCCTATTTCAAGTGCTTTGAATAATCTTTAAAAGCTTGAAAGACTTTAAAAAGCTGCTCTGCAATAATTGGCGTATACTTTTAGAGACTCTGTTCCTTCATTTTGATTAAGGAATTTTTATCATCTTCCTATGTCTGAACTCGCTATCGGCTGACACAACGTATTTTCTCGCCGGGGCTATTACCAAGTTACAGATAGGGCCGTGTCGCAGGTGGTGGGTTGCTCTAGGACTCGTCGTCCTAGCACAAAACGTACGGGTTTTCTTCTTTTGTATTTTCTTTGCATTGAGAGTTAGACGAACCAGTCAGATGCTCGTTATTCAAACCTTTGAAATAAACCTAAAAGGAAAAGCGCCAGTAGGCATCATGCAGACTTTCATCCTTATAAACCATCTTATTTTTTAGTGGGATGCATCTGATTATGCCACCGTTTAAACACGATACACAGGTACATACTCAAAGTGGAACAATTTTCAATGCATAATAATATTAATAATAATAATAATAATAATATGAATAATAATAATATTAAGAATAAGAATAAGAATTAGAATAATAATAATATTAAGAATAAGAATAAGAATAAGAATAAGAATAAGAATAACGATAATCCAAGGTGCTCTATATTTTTAACATCTGTTTTTATCAAACATGAATATGGAAATATTGGAGAAGAAAGGAAACATAGTTAAATATCCCGGTGTTCCTTCTGTATGAATGGTGACTACAGTAAGCCGCACCGTCCCGTCACACTCCATCACTTAACTGCTGACACACGGGGCGACAAAAGGAGAGAGGCAGGCGTACGGCGTGTCGTCTGGCGGTATGTGCACGTGCACGAGTACATAATACATTTACTTGGGAGCTCGGAGTTTTCTCAGTGCCCTCCCGAAGTTGCCAGCAGCCCTCGGTTAATGACAGGGTGCAACTCCCACAGTGAGCTCCCCTGCTTTCCCGGGAGAGGCGCTCGCGTTGCTCCGCCTGCAGCCAGACCCCTACGCCTGGTCAAGCACCCTCTTGCTGGAGGCTGAGGTCGCACCCGTCGATGCAGGCACGCGCTTGGCAGCCGGGGTGGGCAGCTCGGACCCGTACGTCGGGCTTAGCTTTGTAACCGCCTCCCCCAAAAAGCACCCGCCGAGTAGGAGGCCGAGTCCTGCCCACCTCGCTATGTTTCTATTTCAGGTGCGTTATATGTACACGGCACGTAGGACAGGCCGGAGGATGAAATATTTGTGCTCAGTATTATAATTAGCAAAAGCGTTCGCTTCCTTATCAGCATTTAGAAGATGAGTACGTCGACCTTCGGTGTCAAACCGCCGCACGGAAAATTTGGGTTGTGCCGTGTTTAAAATAACTTTTCCTGTTTACAGACTCCTACAATACCATTTTAAAATAGAAAAAAAATTTAAAAATTACCCAACTGTTAACTTCGCTTTACAAAAAAGGGCGTCTGAAGCACAGTTTTGGTTCAATACTTCACCGAGGCTTAGCAACAAGTCATTGCCGGGCTGCGGAGCGGGGGTCTCCTCCCTCGTCATCCTTCTCGGGGGCTGCCAGAAAGCCCACGTCAAGGATTGCGCTTTTTCTTAACCAAGTCGTAACTTTGAATCCTGACATTTAGAAATGAAACCCCCGGTGTTGCGGGGGGTTTTTTTAGGGGTTTGGTTTGGGTTGTTTTTTTTTTTGCGTTTGGTCACTTTTTGTTAATAATCAAACCAGATAAAATTACTAAAAATGAAATTCACAGACAAGAAATACTTTAATTAAATATTGTGTAAAATGAACATTTTTTTATACAGTTAAATATATGAAAAAATGTACAGATAAAACAATCTTATTGTAGGGTCTTTAACAGTAAAATCTACCATTTAGTGAAGCTTTCCGTCTGGAGACAATGAAGCAATGAGTGCATTGACTAAGTAATCTAAAACACAAACAGATTGCATTTATGAAGAAACTTGCAAACTTTCTTAACATGTACACGTGACCTCTTCTTTAGAGCAAAACCTTACTTAGACAAAATATAACGGAGGCAATTCAGT